>NW_027485251.1:0-45673 GCF_050908995.1 Andrena cerasifolii | reverse complement strand
CATCTGCGCCACTTCTCGCTCTTTGATTTGCTCTCCGGAGCCGTTACTTTGTGCCATCTCTTTCGACGGCATGTTCTCCTGTTACAATGCCCAATTTTGTGCATTATGAAAATTTTTGCCAGATTTTGGCCAATATATCAGGGGAACATGAAGTGGAAAGAGGTATACTAAATTTCAGCTTCAAAGGCATATCCTTAAAGTTGCAAATTAGAGGCGGAGGCCTTTCAAGAGGCGTTCGAAAATTCTGCGTCTCTTCGTTAAACAGTCACTGTCTCGAAACATCTGCGCCACTTCTTGCTCTTTGATTTGCTCTCCGGAGACGTTACTTTGTGCCATCTCTTTCGACGGCATGATCTCCTGTTACAAAGCCCAATTTTGTGCATTCTGAATATTTTGGCCAGATTTTGGCCAATATATCAGGGAAACATGAAGTGAAAAGAGGTACACTAAATTTCAGCTTCAAAGGCATATCCTTAAAGTTGCAAATTAGAGGCGGAGGCCTTTCAAGAGGCGTTTGAAAATTCTGCGTCTCTTCGTTAAACAGTCACAGTCTGGAAACGTCTGCGCCACTTCTCGCTCTTTGACTTGCTCTCCGGAGACGTTACTTTGTGCCATCTCTTTCGACGGCATGTTCTCCTGTTACACAGCCCAATTTTGTGCATTCTGAAAATTTTAGCCAGATTTTGGCCAATATATCAGGGGAACATGAAGTGGAAAGAGGTATACTAAATTTCAGCTTCAAAGGCATATCCTTAAAGTTGCAAATTAGAGGCGGAGGCCTTTCAAGAGGCGTTCGAAATTTTCTGCGTCTCTTCGTTAAACAGTCACAGTCTGGAAACGTCTGCGCAACTTCTTGCTCTTTGATTTGCTCTCCGGAGCCGTAACTTTGTGCCATCTCTTTCGACGGCATGTTCTCCTGTTACAATGCCCAATTTTGTGCATTATGAAAATTTTTGCCAGATTTTGGCCAATATATCAGGGGAACATGAAGTGGAAAGAGGTATACTAAATTTCAGCTTCAAAGGCATATCCTTAAAGTTGCAAATTAGAGGCGGAGGCCTTTCAAGAGGCGTTCGAAAATTCTGCGTCTCTTCGTTAAACAGTCACTGTCTCGAAACATCTGCACCACTTCTTGCTCTTTGATTTGCTCTCCGGAGCCGTTACTTTGTGCCTTCTCTTTCGACGGCATGTTCTCCTGTTACAAAGCCCAATTTTGTGCATTCTGAATATTTTCGCCAGATTTTGGCCAATATATCAGGGGAACATGAAGTGAAAAGAGGTACACTAAGTTTCAGCTTCAAAGGCATATCCTTAAAGTTGCAAATTAGAGGCGGAGACCTTTCAAGAGGCGTTCGAAAATTCTGCGTCTCTTCGTTAAACAGTCACAGTCTGGAAACGTCTGCGCCACTTCTCGCTCTTTGATTTGCTCTCCGGAGACGTTACTTTGTGCCATCTCTTTCGACGGCATGTTCTCCTGTTACAAAGCCCAATTTTGTGCATTATGAAAATTTTTGCCAGATTTTGGCCAATATATCAGGGGAACATGAAGTGGAAAGAGGTATACTAAATTTCAGCTTCAAAGGCATATCCTTAAAGTTGGAAATTAGAGGCGGAGGCCTTTCAAGAGGCGTTCGAAATTTTCTGCGTCTCTTCGTTAAACAGTCACAGTCTGGAAACGTCTGCGCAACTTCTCGCTCTTTGATTTGCTCTCCGGAGACGTTACTTAGTGCCATCTCTTTCGACGGCATGTTCTCCTGTTACAAAGCCCAATTTTGTGCATTATGAAAATTTTTCCAAATTTTGGCCAATATATCAGGAGAACATGAAGTGGAAAGAGGTATACTAATTTTCAGCTTCAAAGGCATCGCCTTAAAGTTGCCAATAAGAGGCGGAGGCCTTTCAAGAGGCGTTCGAAAATTCTGCGTCTCTTCGTTAAACAGTCACTGTCTCGAAACATCTGCGCCACTTCTTGCTCTTTGATTTGCTCTCCGGAGCCGTTACTTTGTGCCATCTCTTTCGACAGAATGTTCTCCTGTTACAAAGCCCAATTTTGTGCATTCTGATAATTTTCGCCAGATTTTGCCCAATATATCAGGAGAACATGAAGTGGAAAGAGGTATACTAAATTTCAGCTTCAAAGGCATTGCCGTAAAGTTGCCAATAAGAGGCACAGGCCTTTCAAGAGGCGTTCGAAAATTCTGCGTCTCTTCGTTAAACAGTCACTGTCTCGAAACATCTGCGCCACTTCTTGCTCTTTGATTTGCTCTCCGGAGCCGTTACTTTGTGCCATCTCTTTCGACGGCATGTTCTCCTGTTACAAAGCCCAATTTTGTGGATTCTGAATATTTTCGCCAGATTTTGGCCAATATATCAGGAGAACATGAAGTGGAAAGAGGTATACTAAATTTCAGCTTCAAAGGCATCGCCTTATAGTTGCCAATAAGAGGCACAGGCCTTTCAAGAGGCGTTCGAAAATTCTGCGTCTCTTCGTTAAACAGTCACTGTCTCGAAACATCTGCGCCATTTCTTGCTCTTTGATTTGCTCTCCGGAGCCGTAACTTTGTGCCATCTCTTTCGACGGCATGTTCTCCTGTTACAATGCCCAATTTTGTGCATTATGAAAATTTTTGCCAGATTTTGGCCAATATATCAGGGGAACATGAAGTGGAAAGAGGTATACTAAATTTCAGCTTCAAAGGCATATCCTTAAAGTTGCAAATTAGAGGCGGAGGCCTTTCAAGAGGCGTTCGAAAATTCTGCGTCTCTTCGTTAAACAGTCACTGTCTCGAAACATCTGCACCACTTCTTGCTCTTTGATTTGCTCTCCGGAGCCGTTACTTTGTGCCTTCTCTTTCGACGGCATGTTCTCCTGTTACAAAGCCCAATTTTGTGCATTCTGAATATTTTCGCCAGATTTTGGCCAATATATCAGGGGAACATGAAGTGAAAAGAGGTACACTAAGTTTCAGCTTCAAAGGCATATCCTTAAAGTTGCAAATTAGAGGCGGAGACCTTTCAAGAGGCGTTCGAAAATTCTGCGTCTCTTCGTTAAACAGTCACAGTCTGGAAACGTCTGCGCCACTTCTCGCTCTTTGATTTGCTCTCCGGAGACGTTACTTTGTGCCATCTCTTTCGACGGCATGTTCTCCTGTTACAAAGCCCAATTTTGTGCATTATGAAAATTTTTGCCAGATTTTGGCCAATATATCAGGGGAACATGAAGTGGAAAGAGGTATACTAAATTTCAGCTTCAAAGGCATATCCTTAAAGTTGCAAATTAGAGGCGGAGGCCTTTCAAGAGGCGTTCGAAATTTTCTGCGTCTCTTCGTTAAACAGTCACAGTCTGGAAACGTCTGCGCAACTTCTCGCTCTTTGATTTGCTCTCCGGAGACGTTACTTAGTGCCATCTCTTTCGACGGCATGTTCTCCTGTTACAAAGCCCAATTTTGTGCATTATGAAAATTTTTCCAAATTTTGGCCAATATATCAGGAGAACATGAAGTGGAAAGAGGTATACTAATTTTCAGCTTCAAAGGCATCGCCTTAAAGTTGCCAATAAGAGGCGGAGGCCTTTCAAGAGGCGTTCGAAAATTCTGCGTCTCTTCGTTAAACAGTCACTGTCTCGAAACATCTGCGCCACTTCTTGCTCTTTGATTTGCTCTCCGGAGCCGTTACTTTGTGCCATCTCTTTCGACAGAATGTTCTCCTGTTACAAAGCCCAATTTTGTGCATTCTGATAATTTTCGCCAGATTTTGCCCAATATATCAGGAGAACATGAAGTGGAAAGAGGTATACTAAATTTCAGCTTCAAAGGCATTGCCGTAAAGTTGCCAATAAGAGGCACAGGCCTTTCAAGAGGCGTTCGAAAATTCTGCGTCTCTTCGTTAAACAGTCACTGTCTCGAAACATCTGCGCCACTTCTTGCTCTTTGATTTGCTCTCCGGAGCCGTTACTTTGTGCCATCTCTTTCGACGGCATGTTCTCCTGTTACAAAGCCCAATTTTGTGGATTCTGAATATTTTCGCCAGATTTTGGCCAATATATCAGGAGAACATGAAGTGGAAAGAGGTATACTAAATTTCAGCTTCAAAGGCATCGCCTTATAGTTGCCAATAAGAGGCACAGGCCTTTCAAGAGGCGTTCGAAAATTCTGCGTCTCTTCGTTAAACAGTCACTGTCTCGAAACATCTGCGCCATTTCTTGCTCTTTGATTTGCTCTCCGGAGCCGTAACTTTGTGCCATCTCTTTCGACGGCATGTTCTCCTGTTACAATGCCCAATTTTGTGCATTATGAAAATTTTTGCCAGATTTTGGCCAATATATCAGGGGAACATGAAGTGGAAAGAGGTATACTAAATTTCAGCTTCAAAGGCATATCCTTAAAGTTGCAAATTAGAGGCGGAGGCCTTTCAAGAGGCGTTCGAAAATTCTGCGTCTCTTCGTTAAACAGTCACTGTCTCGAAACATCTGCACCACTTCTTGCTCTTTGATTTGCTCTCCGGAGCCGTTACTTTGTGCCTTCTCTTTCGACGGCATGTTCTCCTGTTACAAAGCCCAATTTTGTGCATTCTGAATATTTTCGCCAGATTTTGGCCAATATATCAGGGGAACATGAAGTGAAAAGAGGTACACTAAGTTTCAGCTTCAAAGGCATATCCTTAAAGTTGCAAATTAGAGGCGGAGACCTTTCAAGAGGCGTTCGAAAATTCTGCGTCTCTTCGTTAAACAGTCACAGTCTGGAAACGTCTGCGCCACTTCTCGCTCTTTGATTTGCTCTCCGGAGACGTTACTTTGTGCCATCTCTTTCGACGGCATGTTCTCCTGTTACAAAGCCCAATTTTGTGCATTATGAAAATTTTTGCCAGATTTTGGCCAATATATCAGGGGAACATGAAGTGGAAAGAGGTATACTAAATTTCAGCTTCAAAGGCATATCCTTAAAGTTGGAAATTAGAGGCGGAGGCCTTTCAAGAGGCGTTCGAAAATTCTGCGTCTCTTCGTTAAACAGTCACAGTCTGGAAACGTTTGCGCCACTTCTCGCTCTTTGATTTGCTCTCCGGAGACGTTACTTTGTGCCATCTCTTTCGACGGCATGTTCTCCTGTTACAAAGCCCAATTTTGTGCATTCTGAAAATTTTAGCCAGATTTTGGCCAATATATCAGGGGAACAAGAAGTGGAAAGAGGTATACTAAATTTCAGCTTCAAAGGCATATCCTTAAAGTTGCAAATTAGAGGCGGAGGCCTTTCAAGAGGCGTTCGAAAATTCTGCGTCTCTTCGTTAAACAGTCACTGTCTCGAAACATCTGCGCCACTTCTTGCTCTTTGATTTGCTCTCCGGAGCCGTTACTTTGTGCCATCTCTTTCGACGGCATGTTCTCCTGTTACAAAGCCCAATTTTGTGCATTCTGAATATTTTCGCCAGATTTTGGCCAATATATCAGGGGATCATGAAGTGAAAAGAGGTACACTAAATTTCAGCTTCAAAGGCATATCCTTAAAGTTGCAAATTAGAGGCGGAGGCCTTTCAAGAGGCGTTCGAAAATTCTGCGTCTCTTCGTTGAACAGTCACAGTCTGGAAACGTCTGCGCCACTTCTCGCTCTTTGATTTGCTCTCCGGAGACGTTACTTTGTGCCATCTCTTTCGACGGCATGTTCTCCTGTTACAAAGCCCAATTTTGTGCATTCTGAAAATTTTCGCCAGATTTTGGCCAATATATCAGGGGAACATGAAGTGGAAAGAGGGTATACTAAATTTCAGCTTCAAAGGCATATCCTTAAAGTTGCAAATTAGAGGCGGAGGCCTTTCAAGAGGCGTTCGAAAATTCTGCGTCTCTTCGTTAAACAGTCACTGTCTCGAAACATCTGCGCCACTTCTTGCTCTTTGATTTCCTCTCCGGAGCCGTTACTTTGTGCCATCTCTTTCGACGGCATGTTCTCCTGTTACAAAGCCCAATTTTGTGCATTCTGAAAATTTTAGCCAGATTTTGGCCAATATATCAGGGGAACATGAAGTGGAAAGAGGTATACTAAATTTCAGCTTCACAGGCATATCCTTAAAGTTGCAAATTAGAGGCGGAGGCCTTTCAAGAGGCGTTCGAAAATTCTGCGTCTCTTCGTTAAACAGTCACTGTCTCGAAACATCTGCGCCACTTCTTGCTCTTTGATTTGCTCTCCGGAGCCGTTACTTTGTGCCATTTCTTTCGACGGCATGTTCTCCTGTTACAAAGCCCAATTTTGTGCATTCTGAAAATTATCGCCAGATTTTGGCCAATATATCAGGGGAACATGAAGTGGAAAGAGGTATACTAAATTTCAGCTTCACAGGCATATCCTTAAAGTTGCAAATTAGAGGCGGAGGCCTTTCAAGAGGCGTTCGAAAATTCTGCGTCTCTTCGTTAAACAGTCACTGTCTCGAAACATCTGCGCCACTTCTTGCTCTTTGATTTGCTCTCCGGAGCCGTTACTTTGTGCCATTTCTTTCGACGGCATGTTCTCCTGTTACAAAGCCCAATTTTGTGCATTCTGAATATTTTCGCCAGATTTTGGCCAATATATCAGTGGAACATGAAGTGAAAAGAGGTACACTAAATTTCAGCTTCAAAGGCATATCCTTAAAGTTGCCAATAAGAGGCGGAGGCCTTTCAAGAGGCGTTCGAAACTTCTGCGTCTCTTCGTTAAACAGTCACTGTCTCGAAACATCTGCGCCATTTCTTGTTCTTTGATTTGCTCTCCGGAGCCGTTACTTTGTGCCATCTCTTTCGACGGCATGTTCTCCTGTTACAATGCCCAATTTTGTGCATTATGAAAATTTTTGCCAGATTTTGGCCAATATACAGGGGAACATGAAGTGGAAAGAGGTATACTAAATTTCAGCTTCAAAGGCATCGCCTTAAAGTTGCCAATAAGAGGCGGAGGCCTTTCAAGAGGCGTTCGAAAATTCTGCGTCTCTTCGTTAAACAGTCACTGTCTCGAAACATCTGCGCCATTTCTTGCTCTTTGATTTGCTCTCCGGAGCCGTTACTTTGTGCCATCTCTTTCGACGGCATGTTCTCCTGTTACAATGCCCAATTTTGTGCATTATGAAAATTTTTGCCAGATTTTGGCCAATATATCAGGGGAACATGAAGTGGAAAGAGGTATACTAAATTTCAGCTTCAAAGGCATATCCTTAAAGTTGGAAATTAGAGGCGGAGGCCTTTCAAGAGGCGTTCGAAAATTCTGCGTCTCTTCGTTAAACAGTCACAGTCTGGAAACGTCTGCGCCACTTCTCGCTCTTTGATTTGCTCTCCGGAGACGTTACTTTGTGCCATTTCTTTCGACGGCATGTTCTCCTGTTACAAAGCCCAATTTTGTGCATTTTGAAAATTTTCGCCAGATTTTGGCCAATATATCAGGGGAACATGAAGTGGAAAGGGGTATACTAAATTTCAGCTTCAAAGGCATATCCTTAAAGTTGCAAATTAGAGGCGGAGGCCTTTCAAGAGGCGTTCGAAAATTCTGCGTCTCTTCGTTAAACATTCACAGTCTGGAAACGTCTGCGCCACTTCTCGCTCTTTGATTTGCTCTCCGGAGACGTTACTTTGTGCCATCTCTTTCGACGGCATGTTCTCCTGTTGCAAAGCCCAATTTTGTGCATTCTGAAAATTTTCGCCAGATTTTGGCCAATATATCAGGGGAACATGAAGTGGAAAGAGGTATACTAAATTTCAGCTTCACAGGCATATCCTTAAAGTTGCAAATTAGAGGCGGAGGCCTTTCAAGAGGCGTTCGAAAATTCTGCGTCTCTTCGTTAAACAGTCACTGTCTCGAAACATCTGCGCCACTTCTTGCTTTTGATTTTCTCTCCGGAGCCGTTACTTTGTGCCATCTCTTTCGACGGCATGTTCTCCTGTTACAATGCCCAATTTTGTGCATTATGAAAATTTTTGCCAGATTTTGGCCAATATATCAGGGGAACATGAAGTGGAAAGAGGTATACTAATTTTCAGCTTCAAAGACATCGCCTTAAAGTTGCCAATAAGAGGCGGAGGCCTTTCAAGAGGCGTTCGAAAATTCTGCGTCTCTTCGTTAAACAGTCACTGTCTCGAAACATCTGCGCCATTTCTCGCTCTTTGATTTGCTCTCCGGAGACGTTACTTTGTGCCATCTCTTTCGACGGCATGTTCTCCTGTTACAAAGCCCAATTTTGTGCATTTTGAAAATTTTCGCCAGATTTTGGCCAATATATCAGGGGAACATGAAGTGAAAAGAGGTATACTAAATTTCAGCTTCACAGGCATATCCTTAAAGTTGCAAATTAGAGGCGGAGGCCTTTCAAGAGGCGGTCGAAAATTCTGCGTCTCTTCGTTAAACAGTCACTGTCTCGAAACATCTGCGCCACTTCTTGCTTTTGATTTGCTCTCCGGAGCCGTTACTTTGTGCCATCTCTTTCGACGGCATGTTCTCCTGTTACAATGCCCAATTTTGTGCATTATGAAAATTTTTGCCAGATTTTGGCCAATATATCAGGGGAACATGAAGTGGAAAGAGGTATACTAAATTTCAGCTTCAAAGGCATATCCTTAAAGTTGCAAATTAGAGGCGGAGGCCTTTCAAGAGGCGTTCGAAAATTCTGCGTCTCTTCGTTAAACAGTCACTGTCTCGAAACATCTGCGCCACTTCTTGCTCTTTGATTTGCTCTCCGGAGCCGTTACTTTGTGCCATCTCTTTCGACGGCATGATCTCCTGTTGCAAAGCCCAATTTTGTGCATTCTGAAAATTTTCGCCAGATTTTGGCCAATATATCAGGGGAACATGAAGTGGAAAGAGGTATACTAAATTTCAGCTTCACAGGCATATCCTTAAAGTTGCAAATTAGAGGCGGAGGCCTTTCATAAGGCGTTCGAAAATTCTGCGTCTCTTCGTTAAGCAATCACTGTCTCGAAACATCTGCGCCACTTCTCGCTCTTTGATTTGCTCTCCGGATCCGTTACTTTGTACCATCTCTTTCGACGGCATGTTCTCCTGTTACAATGCCCAATTTTGTGCATTATGAAAATTTTTGCCAGATTTTGGCCAATATATCAGGGGAACATGAAGTGGAAAGAGGTATACTAAATTTCAGCTTCAAAGGCATATCCTTAAAGTTGCAAATTAGAGGCGGAGGCCTTTCAAGAGGCGTTCGAAAATTCTGCGTCTCTTCGTTAAACAGTCACTGTCTCGAAACATCTGCGCCACTTCGTGCTCTTTGATTTGCTCTCCGGAGCCGTTACTTTGTGCCATTTCTTTCGACGGCATGTTCTCCTGTTACAAAGCCCAATTTTGTGCATTCTGAAAATTATCGCCAGATTTTGGCCAATATATCAGGGGAACATGAAGTGGAAAGAGGTATACTAAATTTCAGCTTCACAGGCATATCCTTAAAGTTGCAAATTAGAGGCGGAGGCCTTTCAAGAGGCGTTCGAAAATTCTGCGTCTCTTCGTTAAACAGTCACAGTCTGGAAACGTCTGCGCCACTTCTCGCTCTTTGATTTGCTCTCCGGAGACGTTACTTTGTGCCATTTCTTTCGACGGCATGTTCTCCTGTTACAAAGCCCAATTTTGTGCATTTTGAAAATTTTCGCCAGATTTTGGCCAATATATCAGGGGAACATGAAGTGGAAAGGGGTATACTAAATTTCAGCTTCAAAGGCATATCCTTTAAAGTTGCAAATTAGAGGCGGAGGCCTTTCAAGAGGCGTTCGAAAATTCTGCGTCTCTTCGTTAAACAGTCACAGTCTGGAAACGTCTGCGCCACTTCTCGCTCTTTGATTTGCTCTCCGGAGACGTTACTTTGTGCCATCTCTTTCGACGGCATGTTCTCCTGTTGCAAAGCCCAATTTTGTGCATTCTGAAAATTTTCGCCAGATTTTGGCCAATATATCAGGGGAACATGAAGTGGAAAGAGGTATACTAAATTTCAGCTTCACAGGCATATCCTTAAAGTTGCAAATTAGAGGCGGAGGCCTTTCATGAGGCGTTCGAAAATTCTGCGTCTCTTCGTTAAGCAATCACTGTCTCGAAACATCTGCGCCACTTCTCGCTCTTTGATTTGCTCTCCGGATCCGTTACTTTGTGCCATCTCTTTCGACGGCATGTTCTCCTGTTACAATGCCCAATTTTGTGCATTATGAAAATTTTTGCCAGATTTTGGCCAATATATCAGGGGAACATGAAGTGGAAAGAGGTATACTAAATTTCAGCTTCAAAGGCATATCCTTAAAGTTGCAAAATTAGAGGCGGAGGCCTTTCAAGAGGCGTTCGAAAATTCTGCGTCTCTTCGTTAAACAGTCACTGTCTCGAAACATCTGCGCCACTTCTTGCTTTTGATTTTCTCTCCGGAGCCGTTACTTTGTGCCATCTCTTTCGACGGCATGTTCTCCTGTTACAATGCCCAATTTTGTGCATTATGAAAATTTTCGCCAGATTTTGGCCAATATATCAGGGGAACATGAAGTGGAAAGAGGTATACTAAATTTCAGCTTCACAGGCATATCCTTAAAGTTGCAAATTAGAGGCGGAGGCCTTTCAAGAGGCGTTCGAAAATTCTGCGTCTCTTCGTTAAACAGTCACTGTCTCGAAACATCTGCGCCATTTCTTGTTCTTTGATTTGCTCTCCGGAGCCGTTACTTTGTGCCATCTCTTTCGACGGCATGTTCTCCTGTTACAATGCCCAATTTTGTGCATTATGAAAATTTTTGCCAGATTTTGGCCAATATATCAGGGGAACATGAAGTGGAAAGAGGTATACTAAATTTCAGCTTCAAAGGCATCGCCTTAAAGTTGCCAATAAGAGGCGGAGGCCTTTCAAGAGGCGTTCGAAAATTCTGCGTCTCTTCGTTAAACAGTCACTGTCTCGAAACATCTGCGCCATTTCTTGCTCTTTGATTTGCTCTCCGGAGCCGTTACTTTGTGCCATCTCTTTCGACGGCATGTTCTCCTGTTACAATGCCCAATTTTGTGCATTATGAAAATTTTTGCCAGATTTTGGCCAATATATCAGGGGAACATGAAGTGGAAAGAGGTATACTAAATTTCAGCTTCAAAGGCATATCCTTAAAGTTGGAAATTAGAGGCGGAGGCCTTTCAAGAGGCGTTCGAAAATTCTGCGTCTCTTCGTTAAACAGTCACAGTCTGGAAACGTCTGCGCCACTTCTCGCTCTTTGATTTGCTCTCCGGAGACGTTACTTTGTGCCATTTCTTTCGACGGCATGTTCTCCTGTTACAAAGCCCAATTTTGTGCATTTTGAAAATTTTCGCCAGATTTTGGCCAATATATCAGGGGAACATGAAGTGGAAAGGGGTATACTAAATTTCAGCTTCAAAGGCATATCCTTAAAGTTGCAAATTAGAGGCGGAGGCCTTTCAAGAGGCGTTCGAAAATTCTGCGTCTCTTCGTTAAACAGTCACAGTCTGGAAACGTCTGCGCCACTTCTCGCTCTTTGATTTGCTCTCCGGAGACGTTACTTTGTGCCATCTCTTTCGACGGCATGTTCTCCTGTTGCAAAGCCCAATTTTGTGCATTCTGAAAATTTTCGCCAGATTTTGGCCAATATATCAGGGGAACATGAAGTGGAAAGAGGTATACTAAATTTCAGCTTCACAGGCATATCCTTAAAGTTGCAAATTAGAGGCGGAGGCCTTTCATGAGGCGTTCGAAAATTCTGCGTCTCTTCGTTAAGCAATCACTGTCTCGAAACATCTGCGCCACTTCTCGCTCTTTGATTTGCTCTCCGGATCCGTTACTTTGTGCCATCTCTTTCGACGGCATGTTCTCCTGTTACAATGCCCAATTTTGTGCATTATGAAAATTTTTGCCAGATTTTGGCCAATATATCAGGGGAACATGAAGTGGAAAGAGGTATACTAAATTTCAGCTTCAAAGGCATATCCTTAAAGTTGCAAATTAGAGGCGGAGGCCTTTCAAGAGGCGTTCGAAAATTCTGCGTCTCTTCGTTAAACAGTCACTGTCTCGAAACATCTGCGCCACTTCTTGCTTTTGATTTTCTCTCCGGAGCCGTTACTTTGTGCCATCTCTTTCGACGGCATGTTCTCCTGTTACAATGCCCAATTTTGTGCATTATGAAAATTTTCGCCAGATTTTGGCCAATATATCAGGGGAACATGAAGTGGAAAGAGGTATACTAAATTTCAGCTTCACAGGCATATCCTTAAAGTTGCAAATTAGAGGCGGAGGCCTTTCAAGAGGCGTTCGAAAATTCTGCGTCTCTTCGTTAAACAGTCACTGTCTCGAAACATCTGCGCCACTTCTTGCTTTTGATTTTCTCTCCGGAGCCGTTACTTTGTGCCATCTCTTTCGACGGCATGTTCTCCTGTTACAATGCCCAATTTTGTGCATTATGAAAATTTTTGCCAGATTTTGGCCAATATATCAGGGGAACATGATGTGGAAAGAGGTATACTAATTTTCAGCTTCAAAGACATCGCCTTAAAGTTGCCAATAAGAGGCGGAGGCCTTTCAAGAGGCGTTCGAAAATTCTGCGTCTCTTCGTTAAACAGTCACTGTCTCGAAACATCTGCGCCATTTCTTGTTCTTTGATTTGCTCTCCGGAGCCGTTACTTTGTGCCATCTCTTTCGACGGCATGTTCTCCTGTTACAATGACCAATTTTGTGCATTATGAAAATTTTTGCCAGATTTTGGCCAATATATCAGGGGAACATGAAGTGGAAAGAGGTATACTAAATTTCAGCTTCAAAGGCATATCCTTAAAGTTGGAAATTAGAGGCGGAGGCCTTTCAAGAGGCGTTCGAAAATTCTGCGTCTCTTCGTTAAACAGTCACAGTCTGGAAACGTCTGCGCCACTTCTCGCTCTTTGATTTGCTCTCCGGAGACGTTACTTTGTGCCATTTCTTTCGACGGCATGTTCTCCTGTTACAAAGCCCAATTTTGTGCATTTTGAAAATTTTCGCCAGATTTTGGCCAATATATCAGGGGAACATGAAGTGGAAAGGGGTATACTAAATTTCAGCTTCAAAGGCATATCCTTAAAGTTGCAAATTAGAGGCGGAGGCCTTTCAAGAGGCGTTCGAAAATTCTGCGTCTCTTCGTTAAACAGTCACAGTCTGGAAACGTCTCCGCCACTTCTCGCTCTTTGATTTGCTCTCCGGAGACGTTACTTTGTGCCATCTCTTTCGACGGCATGTTCTCCTGTTGCAAAGCCCAATTTTGTGCATTCTGAAAATTTTCGCCAGATTTTGGCCAATATATCAGGGGAACATGAAGTGGAAAGAGGTATACTAAATTTCAGCTTCACAGGCATATCCTTAAAGTTGCAAATTAGAGGCGGAGGCCTTTCATAAGGCGTTCGAAAATTCTGCGTCTCTTCGTTAAGCAATCACTGTCTCGAAACATCTGCGCCACTTCTCGCTCTTTGATTTGCTCTCCGGATCCGTTACTTTGTACCATCTCTTTCGACGGCATGTTCTCCTGTTACAATGCCCAATTTTGTGCATTATGAAAATTTTTGCCAGATTTTGGCCAATATATCAGGGGAACATGAAGTGGAAAGAGGTATACTAAATTTCAGCTTCAAAGGCATATCCTTAAAGTTGCAAATTAGAGGCGGAGGCCTTTCAAGAGGCGTTCGAAAATTCTGCGTCTCTTCGTTAAACAGTCACTGTCTCGAAACATCTGCGCCAATTCTTGCTCTTTGATTTGCTCTCCGGAGCCGTTACTTTGTGCCATCTCTTTCGACGGCATGTTCTCCTGTTACAAAGCACAATTTTGTGCATTATGAAAATTTTTGACAGATTTTGGCCAATATATCAGGGGAACATGAAGTGAAAAGAGGTACACTAAATTTCAGCTTCAAAGGCATATCCTTAAAGTTGCAAATTAGAGGCGGAGGCCTTTCAAGAGGCGTTCGAAAATTCTGCGTCTCTTCGTTAAACAGTCACAGTCTGGAAACGTCTGCGCCACTTCTCGCTCTTTGATTTGCTCTCCGGAGACGTTACTTTGTGCCATCTCTTTCGACGGCATGTTCTCCTGTTACAAAGCCCAATTTTGTGCATTTTGAAAATTTTCGCCAGATTTTGGCCAATATATCAGGGGAACATGAAGTGAAAAGAGGTATACTAAATTTCAGCTTCACAGGCATATCCTTAAAGTTGCAAATTAGAGGCGGAGGCCTTTCAAGAGGCGGTCGAAAATTCTGCGTCTCTTCGTTAAACAGTCACTGTCTCGAAACATCTGCGCCACTTCTTGCTTTTGATTTGCTCTCCGGAGCCGTTACTTTGTGCCATCTCTTTCGACGGCATGTTCTCCTGTTACAATGCCCAATTTTGTGCATTATGAAAATTTTTGCCAGATTTTGGCCAATATATCAGGGGAACATGAAGTGGAAAGAGGTATACTAAATTTCAGCTTCAAAGGCATATCCTTAAAGTTGCAAATTAGAGGCGGAGGCCTTTCAAGAGGCGTTCGAAAATTCTGCGTCTCTTCGTTAAACAGTCACTGTCTCGAAACATCTGCGCCACTTCTTGCTCTTTGATTTGCTCTCCGGAGCCGTTACTTTGTGCCATCTCTTTCGACGGCATGATCTCCTGTTACAAAGCCCAATTTTGTGCATTCTGAATATTTTGGCCAGATTTTGGCCAATATATCAGGGAAACATGAAGTGAAAAGAGGTACACTAAATTTCAGCTTCAAAGGCATATCCTTAAAGTTGCAAATTAGAGGCGGAGGCCTTTCAAGAGGCGTTCGAAAATTCTGCGTCTCTTCGTTAAACAGTCACAGTCTGGAAACGTCTGCGCCACTTCTCGCTCTTTGACTTGCTCTCCGGAGACGTTACTTTGTGCCATCTCTTTCGACGGCATGTTCTCCTGTTACAAAGCCCAATTTTGTGCATTCTGAAAATTTTAGCCAGATTTTGGCCAATATATCAGGGGAACATGAAGTGGAAAGAGGTATACTAAATTTCAGCTTCAAAGGCATATCCTTAAAGTTGCAAATTAGAGGCGGAGGCCTTTCAAGAGGCGTTCGAAGTTTTCTGCGTCTCTTCGTTAAACAGTCACAGTCTGGAAACGTCTGCGCAACTTCTCGCTCTTTGATTTGCTCTCCGGAGACGTTACTTTGTGCCATCTCTTTCGACGGCATGTTCTCCTGTTACAAAGCCCAATTTTGTGCATTATGAAAATTTTTGCCAAATTTTGGCCAATATATCAGGAGAACATGAAGTGGAAAGAGGTATACTAATTTTCAGCTTCAAAGGCATCGCCTTAAAGTTGCCAATAAGAGGCGGAGGCCTTTCAAGAGGCGTTCGAAAATTCTGCGTCTCTTCGTTAAACAGTCACTGTCTCGAAACATCTGCGCCACTTCTTGCTCTTTGATTTGCTCTCCGGAGCCGTTACTTTGTGCCATCTCTTTCGACAGAATGTTCTCCTGTTACAAAGCCCAATTTTGTGCATTCTGATAATTTTCGCCAGATTTTGCCCAATATATCAGGAGAACATGAAGTGGAAAGAGGTATACTAAATTTCAGCTTCAAAGGCATTGCCTTAAAGTTGCCAATAAGAGGCACAGGCCTTTCAAGAGGCGTTCGAAAATTCTGCGTCTCTTCGTTAAACAGTCACTGTCTCGAAACATCTGCGCCACTTCTTGCTCTTTGATTTGCTCTCCGGAGCCGTTACTTTGTGCCATCTCTTTCGACGGCATGTTCTCCTGTTACAAAGCCCAATTTTGTGCATTATGAAAATTTTTGCCAAATTTTGGCCAATATATCAGGAGAACATGAAGTGGAAAGAGGTATACTAATTTTCAGCTTCAAAGGCATCGCCTTAAAGTTGCCAATAAGAGGCGGAGGCCTTTCAAGAGGCGTTCGAAAATTCTGCGTCTCTTCGTTAAACAGTCACTGTCTCGAAACATCTGCGCCACTTCTTGCTGTTTGATTTGCTCTCCGGAGCCGTTACTTTGTGCCATCTCTTTCGACAGAATGTTCTCCTGTTACAATGCCCAATTTTGTGCATTATGAAAATTTTCGCCAGATTTTGGCCAATATATCAGGGGAACATGAAGTGGAAAGAGGTATACTAAATTTCAGCTTCACAGGCATATCCTTAAAGTTGCAAATTAGAGGCGGAGGCCTTTCAAGAGGCGTTCGAAAATTCTGCGTCTCTTCGTTAAACAGTCACTGTCTCGAAACATCTGCGCCACTTCGTGCTCTTTGATTTGCTCTCCGGAGCCGTTACTTTGTGCCATTTCTTTCGACGGCATGTTCTCCTGTTACAAAGCCCAATTTTGTGCATTCTGAAAATTATCGCCAGATTTTGGCCAATATATCAGGGGAACATGAAGTGGAAAGAGGTATACTAAATTTCAGCTTCACAGGCATATCCTTAAAGTTGCAAATTAGAGGCGGAGGCCTTTCAAGAGGCGTTCGAAAATTCTGCGTCTCTTCGTTAAACAGTCACTGTCTCGAAACATCTGCGCCACTTCTTGCTCTTTGATTTGCTCTCCGGAGCCGTTACTTTGTGCCATTTCTTTCGACGGCATGTTCTCCTGTTACAAAGCCCAATTTTGTGCATTCTGAATATTTTCGCCAGATTTTGGCCAATATATCAGTGGAACATGAAGTGAAAAGAGGTACACTAAATTTCAGCTTCAAAGGCATATCCTTAAAGTTGCCAATAAGAGGCGGAGGCCTTTCAAGAGGCGTTCGAAAATTCTGCGTCTCTTCGTTAAACAGTCACTGTCTCGAAACATCTGCGCCATTTCTTGTTCTTTGATTTGCTCTCCGGAGCCGTTACTTTGTGCCATCTCTTTCGACGGCATGTTCTCCTGTTACAATGCCCAATTTTGTGCATTATGAAAATTTTTGCCAGATTTTGGCCAATATATCAGGGGAACATGAAGTGGAAAGAGGTATACTAAATTTCAGCTTCAAAGGCATCGCCTTAAAGTTGCCAATAAGAGGCGGAGGCCTTTCAAGAGGCGTTCGAAAATTCTGCGTCTCTTCGTTAAACAGTCACTGTCTCGAAACATCTGCGCCATTTCTTGCTCTTTGATTTGCTCTCCGGAGCCGTTACTTTGTGCCATCTCTTTCGACGGCATGTTCTCCTGTTACAATGCCCAATTTTGTGCATTATGAAAATTTTTGCCAGATTTTGGCCAATATATCAGGGGAACATGAAGTGGAAAGAGGTATACTAAATTTCAGCTTCAAAGGCATATCCTTAAAGTTGGAAATTAGAGGCGGAGGCCTTTCAAGAGGCGTTCGAAAATTCTGCGTCTCTTCGTTAAACAGTCACAGTCTGGAAACGTCTGCGCCACTTCTCGCTCTTTGATTTGCTCTCCGGAGACGTTACTTTGTGCCATTTCTTTCGACGGCATGTTCTCCTGTTACAAAGCCCAATTTTGTGCATTTTGAAAATTTTCGCCAGATTTTGGCCAATATATCAGGGGAACATGAAGTGGAAAGGGGTATACTAAATTTCAGCTTCAAAGGCATATCCTTAAAGTTGCAAATTAGAGGCGGAGGCCTTTCAAGAGGCGTTCGAAAATTCTGCGTCTCTTCGTTAAACAGTCACAGTCTGGAAACGTCTGCGCCACTTCTCGCTCTTTGATTTGCTCTCCGGAGACGTTACTTTGTGCCATCTCTTTCGACGGCATGTTCTCCTGTTGCAAAGCCCAATTTTGTGCATTCTGAAAATTTTCGCCAGATTTTGGCCAATATATCAGGGGAACATGAAGTGGAAAGAGGTATACTAAATTTCAGCTTCACAGGCATATCCTTAAAGTTGCAAATTAGAGGCGGAGGCCTTTCATGAGGCGTTCGAAAATTCTGCGTCTCTTCGTTAAGCAATCACTGTCTCGAAACATCTGCGCCACTTCTCGCTCTTTGATTTGCTCTCCGGATCCGTTACTTTGTGCCATCTCTTTCGACGGCATGTTCTCCTGTTACAATGCCCAATTTTGTGCATTATGAAAATTTTTGCCAGATTTTGGCCAATATATCAGGGGAACATGAAGTGGAAAGAGGTATACTAAATTTCAGCTTCAAAGGCATATCCTTAAAGTTGCAAATTAGAGGCGGAGGCCTTTCAAGAGGCGTTCGAAAATTCTGCGTCTCTTCGTTAAACAGTCACTGTCTCGAAACATCTGCGCCACTTCTTGCTTTTGATTTTCTCTCCGGAGCCGTTACTTTGTGCCATCTCTTTCGACGGCATGTTCTCCTGTTACAATGCCCAATTTTGTGCATTATGAAAATTTTCGCCAGATTTTGGCCAATATATCAGGGGAACATGAAGTGGAAAGAGGTATACTAAATTTCAGCTTCACAGGCATATCCTTAAAGTTGCAAATTAGAGGCGGAGGCCTTTCAAGAGGCGTTCGAAAATTCTGCGTCTCTTCGTTAAACAGTCACTGTCTCGAAACATCTGCGCCACTTCTTGCTTTTGATTTTCTCTCCGGAGCCGTTACTTTGTGCCATCTCTTTCGACGGCATGTTCTCCTGTTACAATGCCCAATTTTGTGCATTATGAAAATTTTTGCCAGATTTTGGCCAATATATCAGGGGAACATGAAGTGGAAAGAGGTATACTAATTTTCAGCTTCAAAGACATCGCCTTAAAGTTGCCAATAAGAGGCGGAGGCCTTTCAAGAGGCGTTCGAAAATTCTGCGTCTCTTCGTTAAACAGTCACTGTCTCGAAACATCTGCGCCATTTCTTGTTCTTTGATTTGCTCTCCGGAGCCGTTACTTTGTGCCATCTCTTTCGACGGCATGTTCTCCTGTTACAATGACCAATTTTGTGCATTATGAAAATTTTTGCCAGATTTTGGCCAATATATCAGGGGAACATGAAGTGGAAAGAGGTATACTAAATTTCAGCTTCAAAGGCATATCCTTAAAGTTGGAAATTAGAGGCGGAGGCCTTTCAAGAGGCGTTCGAAAATTCTGCGTCTCTTCGTTAAACAGTCACAGTCTGGAAACGTCTGCGCCACTTCTCGCTCTTTGATTTGCTCTCCGGAGACGTTACTTTGTGCCATCTCTTTCGACGGCATGTTCTCCTGTTACAAAGCCCAATTTTGTGCATTTTGAAAATTTTCGCCAGATTTTGGCCAATATATCAGGGGAACATGAAGTGGAAAGGGGTATACTAAATTTCAGCTTCAAAGGCATATCCTTAAAGTTGCAAATTAGAGGCGGAGGCCTTTCAAGAGGCGTTCGAAAATTCTGCGTCTCTTCGTTAAACAGTCACAGTCTGGAAACGTCTCCGCCACTTCTCGCTCTTTGATTTGCTCTCCGGAGACGTTACTTTGTGCCATCTCTTTCGACGGCATGTTCTCCTGTTGCAAAGCCCAATTTTGTGCATTCTGAAAATTTTCGCCAGATTTTGGCCAATATATCAGGGGAACATGAAGTGGAAAGAGGTATACTAAATTTCAGCTTCACAGGCATATCCTTAAAGTTGCAAATTAGAGGCGGAGGCCTTTCATAAGGCGTTCGAAAATTCTGCGTCTCTTCGTTAAGCAATCACTGTCTCGAAACATCTGCGCCACTTCTCGCTCTTTGATTTGCTCTCCGGATCCGTTACTTTGTACCATCTCTTTCGACGGCATGTTCTCCTGTTACAATGCCCAATTTTGTGCATTATGAAAATTTTTGCCAGATTTTGGCCAATATATCAGGGGAACATGAAGTGGAAAGAGGTATACTAAATTTCAGCTTCAAAGGCATATCCTTAAAGTTGCAAATTAGAGGCGGAGGCCTTTCAAGAGGCGTTCGAAAATTCTGCGTCTCTTCGTTAAACAGTCACTGTCTCGAAACATCTGCGCCACTTCTTGCTCTTTGATTTGCTCTCCGGAGCCGTTACTTTGTGCCATCTCTTTCGACGGCATGTTCTCCTGTTACAAAGCACAATTTTGTGCATTATGAAAATTTTTGACAGATTTTGGCCAATATATCAGGGGAACATGAAGTGAAAAGAGGTACACTAAATTTCAGCTTCAAAGGCATATCCTTAAAGTTGCAAATTAGAGGCGGAGGCCTTTCAAGAGGCGTTCGAAAATTCTGCGTCTCTTCGTTAAACAGTCACAGTCTGGAAACGTCTGCGCCACTTCTCGCTCTTTGATTTGCTCTCCGGAGACGTTACTTTGTGCCATCTCTTTCGACGGCATGTTCTCCTGTTACAAAGCCCAATTTTGTGCATTTTGAAAATTTTCGCCAGATTTTGGCCAATATATCAGGGGAACATGAAGTGAAAAGAGGTATACTAAATTTCAGCTTCACAGGCATATCCTTAAAGTTGCAAATTAGAGGCGGAGGCCTTTCAAGAGGCGGTCGAAAATTCTGCGTCTCTTCGTTAAACAGTCACTGTCTCGAAACATCTGCGCCACTTCTTGCTTTTGATTTGCTCTCCGGAGCCGTTACTTTGTGCCATCTCTTTCGACGGCATGTTCTCCTGTTACAATGCCCAATTTTGTGCATTATGAAAATTTTTGCCAGATTTTGGCCAATATATCAGGGGAACATGAAGTGGAAAGAGGTATACTAAATTTCAGCTTCAAAGGCATATCCTTAAAGTTGCAAATTAGAGGCGGAGGCCTTTCAAGAGGCGTTCGAAAATTCTGCGTCTCTTCGTTAAACAGTCACTGTCTCGAAACATCTGCGCCACTTCTTGCTCTTTGATTTGCTCTCCGGAGCCGTTACTTTGTGCCATCTCTTTCGACGGCATGATCTCCTGTTACAAAGCCCAATTTTGTGCATTCTGAATATTTTGGCCAGATTTTGGCCAATATATCAGGGAAACATGAAGTGAAAAGAGGTACACTAAATTTCAGCTTCAAAGGCATATCCTTAAAGTTGCAAATTAGAGGCGGAGGCCTTTCAAGAGGCGTTCGAAAATTCTGCGTCTCTTCGTTAAACAGTCACAGTCTGGAAACGTCTGCGCCACTTCTCGCTCTTTGACTTGCTCTCCGGAGACGTTACTTTGTGCCATCTCTTTCGACGGCATGTTCTCCTGTTACAAAGCCCAATTTTGTGCATTCTGAAAATTTTAGCCAGATTTTGGCCAATATATCAGGGGAACATGAAGTGGAAAGAGGTATACTAAATTTCAGCTTCAAAGGCATATCCTTAAAGTTGCAAATTAGAGGCGGAGGCCTTTCAAGAGGCGTTCGAAGTTTTCTGCGTCTCTTCGTTAAACAGTCACAGTCTGGAAACGTCTGCGCAACTTCTCGCTCTTTGATTTGCTCTCCGGAGACGTTACTTTGTGCCATCTCTTTCGACGGCATGTTCTCCTGTTACAAAGCCCAATTTTGTGCATTATGAAAATTTTTGCCAAATTTTGGCCAATATATCAGGAGAACATGAAGTGGAAAGAGGTATACTAATTTTCAGCTTCAAAGGCATCGCCTTAAAGTTGCCAATAAGAGGCGGAGGCCTTTCAAGAGGCGTTCGAAAATTCTGCGTCTCTTCGTTAAACAGTCACTGTCTCGAAACATCTGCGCCACTTCTTGCTCTTTGATTTGCTCTCCGGAGCCGTTACTTTGTGCCATCTCTTTCGACAGAATGTTCTCCTGTTACAAAGCCCAATTTTGTGCATTCTGATAATTTTCGCCAGATTTTGCCCAATATATCAGGAGAACATGAAGTGGAAAGAGGTATACTAAATTTCAGCTTCAAAGGCATTGCCTTAAAGTTGCCAATAAGAGGCACAGGCCTTTCAAGAGGCGTTCGAAAATTCTGCGTCTCTTCGTTAAACAGTCACTGTCTCGAAACATCTGCGCCACTTCTTGCTCTTTGATTTGCTCTCCGGAGCCGTTACTTTGTGCCATCTCTTTCGACGGCATGTTCTCCTGTTACAAAGCCCAATTTTGTGCATTATGAAAATTTTTGCCAAATTTTGGCCAATATATCAGGAGAACATGAAGTGGAAAGAGGTATACTAATTTTCAGCTTCAAAGGCATCGCCTTAAAGTTGCCAATAAGAGGCGGAGGCCTTTCAAGAGGCGTTCGAAAATTCTGCGTCTCTTCGTTAAACAGTCACTGTCTCGAAACATCTGCGCCACTTCTTGCTGTTTGATTTGCTCTCCGGAGCCGTTACTTTGTGCCATCTCTTTCGACAGAATGTTCTCCTGTTACAAAGCCCAATTTTGTGCATTCTGATAATTTTCGCCAGATTTTGCCCAATATATCAGGAGAACATGAAGTGGAAAGAGGTATACTAAATTTCCGCTTCAAAGGCATTGCCTTAAAGTTGCCAATAAGAGGCACAGGCCTTTCAAGAGGCGTTCGAAAATTCTGCGTCTCTTCGTTAAACAGTCACTGTCTCGAAACATCTGCGCCACTTCTTGCTCTTTGATTTGCTCTCCGTAGCCGTTACTTTGTGCCATCTCTTTCGACGGCATGTTCTCCTGTTACAAAGCCCAATTTTGTGGATTCTGAATATTTTCGCCAGATTTTGGCCAATATATCAGGAGAACATGAAGTGGAAAGAGGTATACTAAATTTCAGCTTCAAAGGCATCGCCTTAAAGTTGCCAATAAGAGGCACAGGCCTTTCAAGAGGCGTTCGAAAATTCTGCGTCTCTTCGTTAAACAGTCACTGTCTCGAAACATCTGCGCCATTTCTTGCTCTTTGATTTGCTCTCCGGAGCCGTAACTTTGTGCCATCTCTTTCGACGGCATGTTCTCCTGTTACAATGCCCAATTTTGTGCATTATGAAAATTTTTGCCAGATTTTGGCCAATATATCAGGGGAACATGAAGTGGAAAGAGGTATACTAAATTTCAGCTTCAAAGGCATATCCTTAAAGTTGCAAATTAGAGGCGGAGGCCTTTCAAGAGGCGTTCGAAAATTCTGCGTCTCTTCGTTAAACAGTCACTGTCTCGAAACATCTGCGCCACTTCTTGCTCTTTGATTTGCTCTCCGGAGCCGTTACTTTGTGCCTTCTCTTTCGACGGCATGTTCTCCTGTTACAAAGCCCAATTTTGTGCATTATGAAAATTTTTGCCAGATTTTGGCCAATATATCAGGGGAACATGAAGTGGAAAGAGGTATACTAAATTTCAGCTTCAAAGGCATATCCTTAAAGTTGGAAATTAGAGGCGGAGGCCTTTCAAGAGGCGTTCGAAAATTCTGCGTCTCTTCGTTAAACAGTCACAGTCTGGAAACGTCTGCGCCACTTCTCGCTCTTTGATTTGCTCTCCGGAGACGTTACTTTGTGCCATCTCTTTCGACGGCATGTTCTCCTGTTACAAAGCCCAATTTTGTGCATTCTGAATATTTTCGCCAGATTTTGGCCAATATATCAGGGGATCATGAAGTGAAAAGAGGTACACTAAATTTCAGCTTCAAAGGCATATCCTTAAAGTTGCAAATTAGAGGCGGAGGCCTTTCAAGAGGCGTTCGAAAATTCTGCGTCTCTTCGTTAAACAGTCACAGTCTGGAAACGTCTGCGCCACTTCTCGCTCTTTGATTTGCTCTCCGGAGACGTTACTTTGTGCCATCTCTTTCGACGGCATGTTCTCCTGTTACAAAGCCCAATTTTGTGCATTTTGAAAATTTTCGCCAGATTTTGGCCAATATATCAGGGGAACATGAAGTGGAAAGGGGTATACTAAATTTCAGCTTCAAAGGCATATCCTTAAAGTTGCAAATTAGAGGCGGAGGCCTTTCAAGAGGCGTTCGAAAATTCTGCGTCTCTTCGTTAAACAGTCACTGTCTCGAAACATCTGCGCCACTTCTTGCTCTTTGATTTCCTCTCCGGAGCCGTTACTTTGTGCCATCTCTTTCGACGGCATGTTCTCCTGTTACAAAGCCCAATTTTGTGCATTCTGAATATTTTCGCCAGATTTTGGCCAATATATCAGGGGAACATGAAGTGAAAAGAGGTACACTAAATTTCAGCTTCAAAGGCATATCCTTAAAGTTGCAAATTAGAGGCGGAGGCCTTTCAAGAGGCGTTCGAAAATTCTGCGTCTCTTCGTTAAACAGTCACAGTCTGGAAACGTCTGCGCCACTTCTCGCTCTTTGATTTGCTCTCCGGAGACGTTACTTTGTGCCATCTCTTTCGACGGCATGTTCTCCTGTTACAAAGCCCAATTTTGTGCATTCTGAAAATTTTCGCCAGATTTTGGCCAATATATCAGGGGAACATGAAGTGGAAAGAGGTATACTAAATTTCAGCTTCACAGGCATATCCTTAAAGTTGCAAATTAGAGGCGGAGGCCTTTCAAGAGGCGTTCGAAAATTCTGCGTCTCTTCGTTAAACAGTCACTGTCTCGAAACATCTGCGCCACTTCTTGCTCTTTGATTTGCTCTCCGGAGCCGTTACTTTGTGCCATTTCTTTCGACGGCATGTTCTCCTGTTACAAAGCCCAATTTTGTGCATTCTGAATATTTTCGCCAGATTTTGGCCAATATATCAGTGGAACATGAAGTGGAAAGAGGTATACTAAATTTCAGCTTCAAAGGCATATCCTTAAAGTTGCAAATTAGAGGCGGAGGCCTTTCATGAGGCGTTCGAAAATTCTGCGTCTCTTCGTTAAGCAGTCACTGTCTCGAAACATCTGCGCCACTTCTCGCTCTTTGATTTGCTCTCCGGAGCCGTTACTTTGTGCCATCTCTTTCGACAGAATGTTCTCCTGTTACAAAGCCCAATTTTGTGCATTCTGATAATTTTCGCCAGATTTTGCCCAATATATCAGGAGAACATGAAGTGGAAAGAGGTATACTAAATTTCAGCTTCAAAGGCATCGCCTTAAAGTTGCCAATAAGAGGCGGAGGCCTTTCAAGAGGCGTTCGAAAATTCTGCGTCTCTTCGTTAAACAGTCACAGTCTGGAAACGTCTGCGCCACTTCTCGCTCTTTGATTTGCTCTCCGGAGACGTTACTTTGTGCCATCTCTTTCGACGGCATGTTCTCCTGTTACAAAGCCCAATTTTGTGCATTTTGAAAATTTTCGCCAGATTTTGGCCAATATATCAGTGGAACATGAAGTGAAAAGAGGTACACTAAATTTCAGCTTCAAAGGCATATCCTTAAAGTTGCAAATTAGAGGCGGGGGCCTTTCAAGAGACGTTCGAAATTTCTGCGTCTCTTCGTTAAACAGTCACTGTCTGGAAACGTCTGCGCCACTTCTCGCTCTTTGATTTGCTCTCCGGAGACGTTACTTTGTGCCACCACTTTCGACGGCATGTTCTCCTGTTACAAAGCCCAATTTTGTGCATTCTGAAAATTTTCGCCTGATTTTGGCCAATATATCAGGGGAACATGAAGTGGAAAGAGGTATACTAAATTTCAGCTTCAAAGGCATATCCTTAAAGTTGCAAATTAGAGGCGGAGGCCTTTCATGAGGCGTTCGAAAATTCTGCGTCTCTTCGTTAAGCAGTCACTGTCTCGAAACATCTGCGCCACTTCTCGCTCTTTGATTTGATCTCCGGAGCCGTTACTTTGTGCCATCTCTTTCGACAGAATGTTCTCCTGTTACAAAGCCCAATTTTGTGCATTCTGATAATTTTCGCCAGATTTTGCCCAATATATCAGGAGAACATGAAGTGGAAAGAGGTATACTAAATTTCAGCTTCAAAGGCATCGCCTTAAAGTTGCCAATAAGAGGCGGAGGCCTTTCAAGAGGCGTTCGAAAATTCTGCGTCTCTTCGTTAAACAGTCACAGTCTGGAAACGTCTGCGCCACTTCTCGCTCTTTGATTTGCTCTCCGGAGACGTTACTTTGTGCCATCTCTTTCGACGGCATGTTCTCCTGTTACAAAGCCCAATTTTGTGCATTTTGAAAATTTTCGCCAGATTTTGGCCAATATATCAGGGGAACATGAAGTGGAAAGGGGTATACTAAATTTCAGCTTCAAAGGCATATCCTTAAAGTTGCAAATTAGAGGCGGAGGCCTTTCAAGAGGCGTTCGAAAATTCGGCGTCTCTTCGTTAAACAGTCACTGTCTCGAAACATCTGCGCCACTTCTTGCTCTTTGATTTGCTCTCCGGAGCCGTTACTTTGTGCCATCTCTTTCGACGGCATGTTCTCCTCTTACAAAGCCCAATTTTGTGCATTCTGAATATTTTCGCCAGATTTTGGCCAATATATCAGGGGAACATGAAGTGAAAAGAGGTACACTAAATTTCAGCTTCAAAGGCATATCCTTAAAGTTGCAAATTAGAGGCGGAGGCCTTTCAAGAGGCGTTCGAAAATTCTGCGTCTCTTCGTTAAACAGTCACTGTCTCGAAACATCTGCGCCACTTCTTGCTCTTTGATTTGCTCTCCGGAGCCGTTACTTTGTGCCATCTCTTTCGACGGCATGTTCTCCTGTTACAAAGCCCAATTTTGTGCAATATGAAAATTTTTGCACAAATTTTGGCCAATATATCAGTGGAACATGAAGTGAAAAGAGGTACACTAAATTTCAGCTTCAAAGGCATATCCTTAAAGTTGCAAATTAGAGGCGGGGGCCTTTCAAGAGACGTTCGAAATTTCTGCGTCTCTTCGTTAAACAGTCACTGTCTCGAAACATCTGCGCCACTTCTCGCTCTTTGATTTGCTCTCCGGAGCCGTTACTTTGTGCCATCTCTTTCGACAGAATGTTCTCCTGTTACAAAGCCCAATTTTGTGCATTCTGATAATTTTCGCCAGATTTTGCCCAATATATCAGGAGAACATGAAGTGGAAAGAGGTATACTAAATTTCAGCTTCAAAGGCATCGCCTTAAAGTTGCAAATTAGAGGCGGAGGCCTTTCAAGAGGCGTTCGAAAATTCTGCGTCTCTTCGTTAAACAGTCACAGTCTGGAAACGTCTGCGCCACTTCTCGCTCTTTGATTTGCTCTCCGGAGACGTTACTTTGTGCCATCTCTTTCGACGGCATGTTCTCCTGTTACAAAGCCCAATTTTGTGCATTTTGAAAATTTTCGCCAGATTTTGGCCAATATATCAGGGGAACATGAAGTGGAAAGAGGTATACTAAATTTCAGCTTCACAGGCATATCCTTAAAGTTGCAATTTAGAGGCGGAGGCCTTTCAAGAGGCGTTCGAAAATTCTGCGTCTCTTCGTTAAACAGTCACTGTCTCGAAACATCTGCGCCACTTCTTGCTTTTGATTTGCTCTCCGGAGCCGTTACTTTGTGCCATCTCTTTCGACGGCATGTTCTCCTGTTACAAAGCCCAATTTTGTGCATTATGAAAACTTTAGCCAGATTTTGGCCAATATATCAGGGGAACATGTAGTGGAAAGAGGTATACTAAATTTCAGCTTCAAAGGCATATCCTTAAAGTTGCCAATAAGAGGCACAGGCTTTTCAAGAGGCGTTCGAAAATTCTGCGTCTCTTCGTTAAACAGTCACAGTCTGGAAACGTCTGCGCCACTTCTCGCTCTTTGATTTGCTCTCCGGAGACGTTACTTTGTGCCATCTCTTTCGACGGCATGTTCTCCTGTTACAAAGTCCAATTTTGTGCATTATGAAAACTTTAGCCAGATTTTGGCCAATATATCAGGGGAAAATGAAGTGGAAAGAGGTATACTAAATTTCAGCTTCAAAGGCATATCCTTAAAGTTGCAAATTAGAGGCGGGGGCCTTTCAAGAGACGTTCGAAAATTCTGCGTCTCTTCGTTAAACAGTCACAGTCCGGAAACGTCTGCGCCACTTCTCGCTCTTTGATTTGCTCTCCGGAGACGTTACTTTGTGCCATCTCTTTCGACGGCATGTTCTCCTGTTACAAAGCCCAATTTTGTGCATTATGAAAATTTTTGCCAAATTTTGGCCAATATATCAGGAGAACATGAAGTGGAAAGAGGTATACTAAATTTCAGCTTCAAAGGCATCGCCTTCAAGTTGCCAATAAGAGGCGGAGGCCTTTCAAGAGGCGTTCGAAAATTCTGCGTCTCTTCGTTAAACAGTCACTGTCTCGAAACATCTGCGCCACTTCTTGCTCTTTGATTTGCTCTCCGGAGCCGTTACTTTGTGCCATATCTTTCGACAGAATGTTCTCCTTTTACAAAGCCCAATTTTGTGCATTCTGATAATTTTCGCCAGATTTTGGACAATATATCAGGGGAACATGATGTGGAAAGAGGTATAATAAATTTCAGCTTCAAAGGCATATACTTAAAGTTGCCAATAAGAGGCACAGGCCTTTCAAGAGGCGTTCGAAAATTCTGCGTCTCTTCGTTAAACAGTCACAGTCTGGAAACGTCTGCGCCACTTCTCGCTCTTTGATTTGCTCTCCGGAGACGTTACTTTGTGCCATCTCTTTCGACGGCATGTTCTCCTGTTACAAAGTCCAATTTTGTGCATTATGAAAACTTTAGCCAGATTTTGGCCAATATATCAGGGGAAAATGAAGTGGAAAGAGGTATACTAAATTTCAGCTTCAAAGGCATATCCTTAAAGTTGCAAATTAGAGGCGGGGGCCTTTCAAGAGACGTTCGAAAATTCTGCGTCTCTTCGTTAAACAGTCACAGTCCGGAAACGTCTGCGCCACTTCTCGCTCTTTGATTTGCTCTCCGGAGACGTTACTTTGTGCCATCTCTTTCGACGGCATGTTCTTCTGTTACAAAGCCCAATTTTGTGCATTCTGAAAATTTTCGCCAGATTTTGGCCAATATATCAGGGGAACATGAAGTGGAAAGGGGTATACTAAATTTCAGCTTCAAAGGCATCGCCTTAAAGTTGCAAATTAGAGGCGGAGGCCTTTCAAGAGGCGTTCGAAAATTCTGCGTCTCTTCGCTAAACAGTCACTGTCTGGAAACGTCTGCGCCACTTCTCGCTCTTTGATTTGCTCTCCGGAGACGTTACTTTGTGCCATCTCTTTCGACGGCATGTTCTCCTGTTACAAAGCCCAATTTTGTGCATTATGAAAATTTTTGCCAAATTTTGGCCAATATATCAGGAGAACATGAAGTGGAAAGAGGTATACTAAATTTTAGCTTCAAAGGCATCGCCTTAAAGTTGCCAATAAGAGGCGGAGGCCTTTCAAGAGGCGTTCGAAAATTCTGCGTCTCTTCGTTAAACAGTCACTGTCTCGAAATGTCTGCGCCACTTCTCGCTCTTTGATTTGCTCTCCGGAGCCGTTACTTTGTGCCACCTCTTTCGACGGCATGTTCTCCTGTTACAAAGCCCAATTTTGTGCATTCTGAAAATTTTCGCCTGATTTTGGCCAATATATCAGGGGAACATGAAGTGGAAAGAGGTATACTAAATATCAGCTTCAAAGGCATCGCCTTCAAGTTGCCAATAAGAGGCACAGGCCTTTCAAGATGCGTTCGAAAATTCTGCGTCTCTTCGTTAAACAGTCACAGTCCGGAAACGTCTGCGCCACTTCTCGCTCTTTGATTTGCTCTCCGGAGACGTTACTTTGTGCCATCTCTTTCGACGGCATGTTCTTCTGTTACAAAGCCCAATTTTGTGCATTCTGAAAATTTTCGCCAGATTTTGGCCAATATATCAGGGGAACATGAAGTGGAAAGGGGTATACTAAATTTCAGCTTCAAAGGCATCGCCTTAAAGTTGCAAATTAGAGGCGGAGGCCTTTCAAGAGGCGTTCGAAAATTCTGCGTCTCTTCGCTAAACAGTCACTGTCTGGAAACGTCTGCGCCACTTCTCGCTCTTTGATTTGCTCTCCGGAGACGTTACTTTGTGCCATCTCTTTCGACGGCATGTTCTCCTGTTACAAACCCCAATTTTGTGCATTATGAAAATTTTTGCCAGATTTTGGCCAATATATCAGGGGAACATGAAGTGGAAAGGGGTATACTAAATTTCAGCTTCAAAGGCATATCCTTAAAGTTGCAAATTAGAGGCGGAGGCCTTTCAAGAGGCGTTCGAAAATTCTGCGTCTTTTCGTTAAACAGTCACAGTCTGGAAACGTCTGCGCCACTTCTCGCTCTTTGATTTGCTCTCCGGAGACGTTACTTTGTGCCATCTCTTTCGACGGCATGTTCTCCTGTTACAAAGCCCAATTTTGGGCATTCTGAAAATTTTCGCCAGATTTTGGCCAATATATCAGGGGAACATGAAGTGGAAAGAGGTATACTAAATTTCAGCTTCAAAGGCATATCCTTAAAGTTGCAAATTAGAGGCGGAGGCCTTTCATTAGGAGTTCGAAAATTCTGCGTCTCTTCGTTAAGCAGTCACTGTCTCGAAACATCTGCGCCACTTCTCGCTCTTTGATTTGCTCTCCGGAGCCGTTACTTTGTGCCATCTCTTTCGACGGCAAGTCCTCCTGTTACAAAGCCCAATTTTGTGCATTCTGAAAATTTTCGCCTGATTGTGGCCAATATATCAGGGGAACATGAAGTGGAAAGAGGTATACTAAATATCAGCTTCAAAGGCATCGCCTTAAAGTTGCCAATAAGAGGCACAGGCCTTTCAAGAGGCGTTCGAAAATTCTGCGTCTCTTCGTTAAACAGTCACAGTCTGGAAACGTCTGCGCCACTTCTCGCTCTTTGACTTGCTCTCCGGAGACGTTACTTTGTGCCATCTCTTTCGACGGCATGTTCTCCTGTTACAAATCCCAATTTTGTGCATTCTGAAAATTTTCGCCAGATTTTGGCCAATATATCAGGGGAACATGAAGTGGAAAGAGGTATACAAAATTTCAGCTTCAAAGGCATATCCTTAAAGTTGCAAATTAGAGGCGGGGGCCTTTCAAGAGACGTTCGAAAATTCTGCGTCTCTTCGTTAAGCAGTCACAGTCCGGAAACGTCTGCGCCACTTCTCGCTCTTTGATTTGCTCTCCGGAGCCGTTACTTTGTGCCATATCTTTCGACAGAATGTTCTCCTGTTACAAAGCCCAATTTTGTGCATTCTGATAATTTTCGCCAGATTTTGCCCAATATATCAGGAGAACATGAAGTGGAAAGAGGTATACTGAATTTCAGCTTCAAAGGCATCGCCTTAAAGTTGCCAATAAGAGGCACAGGCCTTTCAAGAGGCGTTCGAAAATTCTGCGTCTCTTCGTTAAACAGTCACAGTCTGGAAACGTCTGCGCCACTTCTCGCTCTTTGACTTGCTCTCCGGAGCCGTTACTTTGTGCCATCTCTTTCGACGGCATGTTCTCCTGTTACAAACCCCAATTTTGTGCATTATGAAAATTTTTGCCAGATTTTGGCCAATATATCAGGGGAACATGAAGTGGAAAGAGGTATACTAAATTTCAGCTTCAAAGGCATATCCTTAAAGTTGCAAATTAGAGGCGGAGGCCTTTCAAGAGGCGTTCGAAAATTCTGCGTCTCTTCGTTAAACAGTCACAGTCTGGAAACGTCTGCGCCACTTCTCGCTCTTTGATTTGCTCTCCGGAGACGTTACTTTGTGCCATATCTTTCGACAGAATGTTCTCCTGTTACAAAGCCCAATTTTGTGCATTCTGATAATTTTCGCCAGATTTTGCCCAATATATCAGGAGAACATGAAGTGGAAAGAGGTATACTGAATTTCAGCTTCAAAGGCATCGCCTTAAAGTTGCCAATAAGAGGCACAGGCCTTTCAAGAGGCGTTCGAAAATTCTGCGTCTCTTCGTTAAACAGTCACTGTCTCGAAACATCTGCGCCATTTCTTGCTCTTTGATTTGCTCTCCGGAGCCGTTACTTTGTGCCATCTCTTTCGACGGCATGTTCTCCTGTTACAAACCCCAATTTTGTGCATTATGAAAATTTTTGCCAGATTTTGGCCAATATATCAGGGGAACATGAAGTGGAAAGGGGTATACTAAATTTCAGCTTCAAAGGCATATCCTTAAAGTTGCAAATTAGAGGCGGAGGCCTTTCAAGAGGCGTTCGAAAATTCTGCGTCTCTTCGTTAAACAGTCACAGTCTGGAAACGTCTGCGCCACTTCTCGCTCTTTGATTTGCTCTCCGGAGACGTTACTTTGTGCCATCTCTTTCGACGGCATGTTCTCCTGTTACAAAGCCCAATTTTGTGCATTCTGAAAATTTTCGCCAGATTGTGGCCAATATATCAGGGGAACATGAAGTGGAAAGAGGTATACTAAATATCAGCTTCAAAGGCATCGCCTTAAAGTTGCCAATAAGAGGCACAGGCCTTTCAAGAGGCGTTCGAAAATTCTGCGTCTCTTCGTTAAACAGTCACAGTCTGAAAACGTCTGCGCCACTTCTCGCTCTTTGATTTGCTCTCCGGAGACGTTACTTTGTGCCATCTCTTTCGACGGCATGTTCTCCTGTTACAAAGCCCAATTTTGTGCATTCTGAAAATTTTCGCCAGATTTTGGCCAATATATCAGGGGAACATGAAGTGGAAAGAGGTATACTAAATTTCAGCTTCAAAGGCATATCCTTAAAGTTGCAAATTAGAGGCGGAGGCCTTTCATTAGGCGTTCGAAAATTCTGCGTCTCTTCGTTAAGCAGTCACTGTCTCGAAACATCTGCGCCACTTCTCGCTCTTTGATTTGCTCTCCGGAGCCGTTACTTTGTGCCACCTCTTTCGACGGCATGTTCTCCTGTTACAAAGCCCAATTTTGTGCATTCTGAAAATTTTCGCCTGATTTTGGCCAATATATCAGGGGAACATGAAGTGGAAAGAGGTATACTAAATATCAGCTTCAAAGGCATCGCCTTCAAGTTGCCAATAAGAGGCACAGGCCTTTCAAGATGCGTTCGAAAATTCTGCGTCTCTTCGTTAAACAGTCACAGTCCGGAAACGTCTGCGCCACTTCTCGCTCTTTGATTTGCTCTCCGGAGACGTTACTTTGTGCCATCTCTTTCGACGGCATGTTCTTCTGTTACAAAGCCCAATTTTGGGCATTCTGAAAATTTTCGCCAGATTTTGGCCAATATATCAGGGGAACATGAAGTGGAAAGAGGTATACAAAATTTCAGCTTCAAAGGCATATCCTTAAAGTTGCAAATTAGAGGCGGGGGCCTTTCAAGAGACGTTCGAAAATTCTGCGTCTCTTCGTTAAGCAGTCACAGTCCGGAAACGTCTGCGCCACTTCTCGCTCTTTGATTTGCTCTCCGGAGACGTTACTTTGTGCCATCTCTTTCGACGGCATGTTCTTCTGTTACAAAGCCCAATTTTGTGCATTCTGAAAATTTTCGCCAGATTTTGGCCAATATATCAGGGGAACATGAAGTGGAAAGGGGTATACTAAATTTCAGCTTCAAAGGCATCGCCTTAAAGTTGCAAATTAGAGGCGGAGGCCTTTCAAGAGGCGTTCGAAAATTCTGCGTCTCTTCGCTAAACAGTCACTGTCTGGAAACGTCTGCGCCACTTCTCGCTCTTTGATTTGCTCTCCGGAGACGTTACTTTGTGCCATCTCTTTCGACGGCATGTTCTCCTGTTACAAACCCCAATTTTGTGCATTATGAAAATTTTTGCCAGATTTTGGCCAATATATCAGGGGAACATGAAGTGGAAAGAGGTATACTAAATTTCAGCTTCAAAGGCATATCCTTAAAGTTGCAAATTAGAGGCGGAGGCCTTTCAAGAGGCGTTCAAAAATTCTGCGTCTCTTCGTTAAACAGTCACAGTCTGGAAACGTCTGCGCCACTTCTCGCTCTTTGATTTGCTCTCCGGAGACGTTACTTTGTGCCATATCTTTCGACAGAATGTTCTCCTGTTACAAAGCCCAATTTTGTGCATTCTGATAATTTTCGCCAGATTTTGCCCAATATATCAGGAGAACATGAAGTGGAAAGAGGTATACTGAATTTCAGCTTCAAAGGCATCGCCTTAAAGTTGCCAATAAGAGGCACAGGCCTTTCAAGAGGCGTTCGAAAATTCTGCGTCTCTTCGTTAAACAGTCACAGTCTGGAAACGTCTGCGCCACTTCTCGCTCTTTGATTTGCTCTCCGGAGACGTTACTTTGTGCCATCTCTTTCGACGGCATGTTCTCCTGTTACAAAGCCCAATTTTGTGCATTCTGAAAATTTTCGCCAGATTTTGGCCAATATATCAGGGGAACATGAAGTGGAAAGAGGTATACAAAATTTCAGCTTCAAAGGCATATCCTTAAAGTTGCAAATTAGAGGCGGGGGCCTTTCAAGAGACGTTCGAAAATTCTGCGTCTCTTCGTTAAGCAGTCACAGTCCGGAAACGTCTGCGCCACTTCTCGCTCTTTGATTTGCTCTCCGGAGACGTTACTTTGTGCCATCTCTTTCGACGGCATGTTCTTCTGTTACAAAGCCCAATTTTGTGCATTCTGAAAATTTTCGCCAGATTTTGGCCAATATATCAGGGGAACATGAAGTGGAAAGGGGTATACTAAATTTCAGCTTCAAAGGCATCGCCTTAAAGTTGCAAATTAGAGGCGGAGGCCTTTCAAGAGGCGTTCGAAAATTCTGCGTCTCTTCGCTAAACAGTCACTGTCTGGAAACGTCTGCGCCACTTCTCGCTCTTTGATTTGCTCTCCGGAGACGTTACTTTGTGCCATCTCTTTCGACGGCATGTTCTCCTGTTACAAACCCCAATTTTGTGCATTATGAAAATTTTTGCCAGATTTTGGCCAATATATCAGGGGAACATGAAGTGGAAAGGGGTATACTAAATTTCAGCTTCAAAGGCATATCCTTAAAGTTGCAAATTAGAGGCGGAGGCCTTTCAAGAGGCGTTCGAAAATTCTGCGTCTCTTCGTTAAACAGTCACAGTCTGGAAACGTCTGCGCCACTTCTCGCTCTTTGATTTGCTCTCCGGAGACGTTACTTTGTGCCATCTCTTTCGACGGCATGTTCTCCTGTTACAAAGCCCAATTTTGGGCATTCTGAAAATTTTCGCCAGATTTTGGCCAATATATCAGGGGAACATGAAGTGGAAAGAGGTATACTAAATTTCAGCTTCAAAGGCATATCCTTAAAGTTGCCAATAAGAGGCACAGGCCTTTCAAGAGGCGTTCGAAAATTCTGCGTCTCTTCGTTAAACAGTCACAGTCTGGAAACGTCTGCGCCACTTCTCGCTCTTTGATTTGCTCTCCGGAGACGTTACTTTGTGCCATCTCTTTCGACGGCATGTTCTCCTGTTACAAAGCCCAATTTTGTGCATTCTGAAAATTTTCGCCAGATTTTGGCCAATATATCAGGGGAACATGAAGTGGAAAGAGGTATACTAAATTTCAGCTTCAAAGGCATATCCTTAAAGTTGCAAATTAGAGGCGGAGGCTTTTCATTAGGCGTTCGAAAATTCTGCGTCTCTTCGTTAAGCAGTCACTGTTTCGAAACATCTGCGCCACTTCTCGCTCTTTGATTTGCTCTCCGGAGCCGTTACTTTGTGCCACCTCTTTCGACGCCATGTTCTCCTGTTACAAAGCCCAATTTTGTGCATTCTGAAAATTTTCGCCTGATTTTGGCCAATATATCAGGGGAACATGAAGTGGAAAGAGGTATACTAAATTTCAGCTTCAAAGGCATATCCTTAAAGTTGCAAATTAGAGGCGGAGGCCTTTCATTAGGCGTTCGAAAATTCTGCGTCTCTTCGTTAAGCAGTCACTGTCTCGAACCATCTGCGCCACTTCTCGCTCTTTGATTTGCTCTCCGGAGCCGTTACTTTGTGCCACCTCTTTCGACGGCATGTTCTCCTGTTACAAAGCCCAATTTTGTGCTTTCTGAAAATTTTCGCCTGATTTTGGCCAATATATCAGGGGAACATGAAGTGGAAAGAGGTATACTAAATATCAGCTTCAAAGGCATCGCCTTCAAGTTGCCAATAAGAGGCACAGGCCTTTCAAGATGCGTTCGAATATTCTGCGTCTCTTCGCTAAACAGTCACAGTCTGGAAACGTCTGCGCCACTTCTCGCTCTTTGATTTGCTCTCCGGAGCCGTTACTTTGTGCCATCTCTTTCGACGGCATGTTCTTCTGTTACAAAGCCCAATTTTGTGCATTCTGAAAATTTTCGCCAGATTTTGGCCAATATATCAGGGGAAAATGAAGTGGAAAGGGGTATACTAAATTTCAGCTTCAAAGGCATCGCCTTAAAGTTGCAAATTAGAGGCGGAGGCCTTTCAAGAGGCGTTCGAAAATTCTGCGTCTCTTCGCTAAACAGTCACAGTCTGGATACGTCTGCGCCACTTCTCGCTCTTTGATTTGCTCTCCGGAGACGTTACTTTGTGCCATCTCTTTCGACGGCATGTTCTCCTGTTACAAAGCCCAATTTTGTGCATTATGAAAATTTTTGCCAAATTTTGGCCAATATATCAGGAGAACATGAAGTGGAAAGAGGTATACTAAATTTCAGCTTCAAAGGCATCGCCTTAAAGTTGCCATTAAGAGGCGGAGGCCTTTCAAGAGGCGTTCGAAAATTCTGCGTCTCTTCGTTAAACAGTCACTGTCTCGAAACATCTGCGCCACTTCTTGCTCTTTGATTTGCTCTCCGGAGCCGTTACTTTGTGCCATATCTTTCGACAGAATGTTCTCCTGTTACAAAGCCCAATTTTGTGCATTCTGATAATTTTCGCCAGATTTTGGCCAATATATCAGGGGAACATGAAGTGGAAAGAGGTATAATAAATTTCAGCTTCAAAGGCATCGCCTTAAAGTTGCCAATAAGAGGCACAGGCCTTTCAAGAGGCGTTCGAAAATTCTGCGTCTCTTCGTTAAACAGTCACAGTCTGGAAACGTCTGCGCCACTTCTCGCTCTTTGATTTGCTCTCCGGAGACGTTACTTTGTGCCATCTCTTTCGACGGCATGTTCTTCTGTTACAAAGCCCAATTTTGGGCATTCTGAAAATTTTCGCCAGATTTTGGCCAATATATCAGGGGAACATGAAGTGGAAAGGGGTATACTAAATTTCAGCTTCAAAGGCATCGCCTTAAAGTTGCAAATTAGAGGCGGAGGCCTTTCAAGAGGCGTTCGAAAATTCTGCGTCTCTTCGTTAAACAGTCACAGTCTGGAAACGTCTGCGCCACTTCTCGCTCTTTGATTTGCTCTCCGGAGACGTTACTTTGTGCCATCTCTTTCGACGGCATGTTCTTCTGTTACAAAGCCCAATTTTGGGCATTCTGAAAATTTTCGCCAGATTTTGGCCAATATATCAGGGGAACATGAAGTGGAAAGGGGTATACTAAATTTCAGCTTCAAAGGCATCGCCTTAAAGTTGCAAATTAGAGGCGGAGGCCTTTCAAGAGGCGTTCGAAAATTCTGCGTCTCTTCGCTAAACAGTCACAGTCTGGAAACGTCTGCGCCACTTCTCGCTCTTTGATTTGCTCTCCGGAGACGTTACTTTGTGCCATCTCTTTCGACGGCATGTTCTCCTGTTACAAAGCCCAATTTTGTGCATTCTGAAAATTTTCGCCAGATTTTGGCCAATATATCAGGGGAACATGAAGTGGAAAGAGGTATACTAAATTTCAGCTTCAAAGGCATATCCTTAAAGTTGCAAATTAGAGGCGGGGGCCTTTCAAGAGACGTTCGAAAATTCTGCGTCCCTTCGTTAAACAGTCACAGTCCGGAAACGTCTGCGCCACTTCTCGCTCTTTGATTTGCTCTCCGGAGACGTTACTTTGTGCCATCTCTTTCGACGGCATGTTCTTCTGTTACAAAGCCCAATTTTGTGCATTCTGAAAATTTTCGCCAGATTTTGGCCAATATATCAGGGGAAAATGAAGTGGAAAGGGGTATACTAAATTTCAGCTTCAAAGGCATCGCCTTAAAGTTGCAAATTAGAGGCGGAGGCCTTTCAAGAGGCGTTCGAAAATTCTGCGTCTCTTCGCTAAACAGTCACAGTCTGGAAACGTCTGCGCCACTTCTCGCTCTTTGATTTGCTCTCCGGAGACGTTACTTTGTGCCATCTCTTTCGACGGCATGTTCTCCTGTTACAAAGCCCAATTTTGTGCATTATGAAAATTTTTGCCAAATTTTTGCCAATATATCAGGAGAACATGAAGTGGAAACAGGTATACTAAATTTCAGCTGCAAAGGCATCGCCTTAAAGTTGCCAATAAGAGGCGGAGGCCTTTCAAGAGGCGTTCGAAAATTCTGCGTCTCTTCGTTAAACAGTCACTGTCTCGAAACATCTGCGCCACTTCTTGCTCTTCGATTTGCTCTCCGGAGCCGTTACTTTGTGCCATATCTTTCGACAGAATGTTCTCCTGTTACAAAGCCCAATTTTGTGCATTCTGATAATTTTCGCCTGATTTTGGCCAATATATCAGGGGAACATGAAGTGGAAAGGGGTATACTAAATTTCAGCTTCAAAGGCATCGCCTTAAAGTTGCAAATTAGAGGCGGAGGCCTTTCAAGAGGCGTTCGAAAATTCTGCGTCTCTTCGCTAAACAGTCACAGTCTGGAAACGTCTGCGCCACTTCTCGCTCTTTGATTTGCTCTCCGGAGACGTTACTTTGTGCCATCTCTTTCGACGGCATGTCCTCCTGTTACAAACCCCAATTTTGTGCATTCTGAAAATTTTCGCCAGATTTTGGCCAATATATCAGGGGAACATGAAGTGGAAAGAGGTATACTAAATATCAGATTCAAAGGCATCGTCTTAAAGTTGCCAATAAGAGGCGGAGGCCTTTCAAGAGGCGTTCGAAAATTCTGCGTCCCTTCGTTAAACAGTTACAGTCTGGAAACGTCTGCGCCACTTCTCGCTCTTTGATTTGCTCTCCGGAGACGTTACTTTGTGCCATCTCTTTCGACGGCATGTTCTCCTGTTACAAAGCCCAATTTTGTGCATTCTGAAAATTTTCGCCAGATTTTGGCCAATATATCAGGGGAACATGAAGTGGAAAGAGGTATACTAAATTTCAGCTTCAAAGGCATATCCTTAAAGTTGCAAATTAGAGGCGGGGGCCTTTCAAGAGAGGTTCGAAAATTCTGCGTCTCTTCGTTAAACAGTCACAGTCCGGAAACGTCTGCGCCACTTCTCGCTCTTTGATTTGCTCTCCGGAGACGTTACTTTGTGCCATCTCTTTCGACGGCATGTTCTTCTGTTACAAAGCCCAATTTTGGGCATTCTGAAAATTTTCGCCAGATTTTGGCCAATATATCAGGGGAACATGAAGTGGAAAGGGGTATACTAAATTTCAGCTTCAAAGGCATATCCTTAAAGTTGCAAATTAGAGGCGGGGGCCTTTCAAGAGGCGTTCGAAAATTCTGCGTCTCTTCGTTAAACAGTCACTGTCTCGAAACATCTGCGCCACTTCTTGCTCTTTGATTTGCTCTCCGGAGCCGTTACTTTGTGCCATATCTTTCGACAGAATGTTCTCCTGTTACAAAGCCCAATTTTGTGCATTCTGATAATTTTCGCCAGATTTTGGACAATATATCAGGGGAACATGAAGTGGAAAGAGGTATAATAAATTTCAGCTTCAAAGGCATATACTTAAAGTTGCCAATAAGAGGCACAGGCCTTTCAAGAGGCGTTCGAAAATTCTGCGTCTCTTCGTTAAACAGTCACAGTCTGGAAACGTCTGCGCCACTTCTCGCTCTTTGATTTGCTCTCCGGAGACGTTACTTTGTGCCATCTCTTTCGACGGCATGTTCTCCTGTTACAAAGTCCAATTTTGTGCATTATGAAAACTTTAGCCAGATTTTGGCCAATATATGAGGGGAAAATGAAGTGGAAAGAGGTATACTAAATTTCAGCTTCAAAGGCATATCCTTAAAGTTGCAAATTAGAGGCGGAGGCCTTTCAAGAGGCGTTCGAAATTTCTGCGTCTCTTCGCTAAACAGTCACAGTCTGGAAACGTCTGCGCCACTTCTCGCTCTTTGATTTGCTCTCCGGAGACGTTACTTTGTGCCATCTCTTTCGACGGCATGTTCTCCTGTTACAAAGTCCAATTTTGTGCATTATGAAAATTTTCGCCAGATTTTGGCCAATATATCAGGGGAACATGAAGTGGAAAGAGGTATACTAAATTTCAGCTTCAAAGGCATATCCTTAAAGTTGCAAATTAGAGGCGGGGGCCTTTCAAGAGAGGTTCGAAAATTCTGCGTCTCTTCGTTAAACAGTCACAGTCCGGAAACGTCTGCGCCACTTCTCGCTCTTTGATTTGCTCTCCGGAGACGTTACTTTGTGCCATCTCTTTCGACGGCATGTTCTTCTGTTACAAAGCCCAATTTTGGGCATTCTGAAAATTTTCGCCAGATTTTGGCCAATATATCAGGGGAACATGAAGTGGAAAGGGGTATACTAAATTTCAGCTTCAAAGGCATCGCCTTAAAGTTGCAAATTAGAGGCGGAGGCCTTTCAAGAGGCGTTCGAAATTTCTGCGTCTCTTCGCTAAGCAGTCACAGTCTGGAAACGTCTGCGCCACTTCTCGCTCTTTGATTTGCTCTCCGGAGACGTTACTTTGTGCCATCTCTTTCGACGGCATGTTCTCCTGTTACAAAGCCCAATTTTGTGCATTATGAAAACTTTAGCCAGATTTTGGCCAATATATCAGGGGAACATGAAGTGGAAAGGGGTATACTAAATTTCAGCTTCAAAGGCATATACTTAAAGTTGCCAATAAGAGGCACAGGCCTTTCAAGAGGCGTTCGAAATTTCTGCGTCTCTTCGCTAAACAGTCACAGTCTGGAAACGTCTGCGCCACTTCTCGCTCTTTGATTTGCTCTCCGGAGACGTTACTTTGTGCCATCTCTTTCGACGGCATGTTCTCCTGTTACAAAGTCCAATTTTGTGCATTATGAAAACTTTAGCCAGATTTTGGCCAATATATGAGGGGAAAATGAAGTGGAAAGAGGTATACTAAATTTCAGCTTCAAAGGCATATCCTTAAAGTTGCAAATTAGAGGCGGGGGCCTTTCAAGAGACGTTCGAAAATTCTGCGTCTCTTCGTTAAACAGTCACAGTCCGGAAACGTCTGCGCCACTTCTCGCTCTTTGATTTGCTCTCCGGAGACGTTACTTTGTGCCATCTCTTTCGACGGCATGTTCTTCTGTTACAAAGCCCAATTTTGTGCATTCTGAAAATTTTCGCCAGATTTTGGCCAATATATCAGGGGAACATGAAGTGGAAAGGGGTATACTAAATTTCAGCTTCAAAGGCATCGCCTTAAAGTTGCAAATTAGAGGCGGAGGCCTTTCAAGAGGCGTTCGAAATTTCTGCGTCTCTTCGCTAAGCAGTCACAGTCTGGAAACGTCTGCGCCACTTCTCGCTCTTTGATTTGCTCTCCGGAGACGTTACTTTGTGCCATCTCTTTCGACGGCATGTTCTCCTGTTACAAAGCCCAATTTTGTGCATTATGAAAACTTTAGCCAGATTTTGGCCAATATATCAGGGGAACATGAAGTGGAAAGGGGTATACTAAATTTCAGCTTCAAAGGCATATACTTAAAGTTGCCAATAAGAGGCACAGGCCTTTCAAGAGGCGTTCGAAATTTCTGCGTCTCTTCGCTAAACAGTCACAGTCTGGAAACGTCTGCGCCACTTCTCGCTCTTTGATTTGCTCTCCGGAGACGTTACTTTGTGCCATCTCTTTCGACGGCATGTTCTCCTGTTACAAAGTCCAATTTTGTGCATTATGAAAACTTTAGCCAGATTTTGGCCAATATATGAGGGGAAAATGAAGTGGAAAGAGGTATACTAAATTTCAGCTTCAAAGGCATATCCTTAAAGTTGCAAATTAGAGGCGGGGGCCTTTCAAGAGACGTTCGAAAATTCTGCGTCTCTTCGTTAAACAGTCACAGTCCGGAAACGTCTGCGCCACTTCTCGCTCTTTGATTTGCTCTCCGGAGACGTTACTTTGTGCCATCTCTTTCGACGGCATGTTCTTCTGTTACAAAGCCCAATTTTGTGCATTCTGAAAATTTTCGCCAGATTTTGGCCAATATATCAGGGGAACATGAAGTGGAAAGGGGTATACTAAATTTCAGCTTCAAAGGCATCGCCTTAAAGTTGCAAATTAGAGGCGGAGGCCTTTCAAGAGGCGTTCGAAAATTCCGCGTCTCTTCGCTAAACAGTCACTGTCTGGAAACGTCTGCGCCACTTCTCGCTCCTTGATTTGCTCTCCGGAGACGTTACTTTGTGCCATCTCTTTCGACGGCATGTTCTCCTGTTACAAAGCCCAATTTTGTGCATTATGAAAATTTTTGCCAAATTTTGGCCAATATATCAGGAGAACATGAAGTGGAAAGAGGTATACTAAATTTCAGCTTCAAAGGCATCGCCTTAAAGTTGCCAATAAGAGGCGGAGGCCTTTCAAGAGGCGTTCGAAAATTCTGCGTCTCTTCGTTAAACAGTCACTGTCTCGAAACATCTGCGCCACTTCTTGCTCTTTGATTTGCTCTCCGGAGCCGTTACTTTGTGCCATATCTTTCGACAGAATGTTCTCCTGTTACAAAGCCCAATTTTGTGCATTCTGATAATTTTCGCCAGATTTTGGACAATATATCAGGGGAACATGAAGTGGAAGGAGGTATTATAAATTTCAGCTTCAAAGGCATCGCCTTAAAGTTGCCAATAAGAGGCACAGGCCTTTCAAGAGGCGTTCGAAAATTCTGCGTCTCTTCGTTAAACAGTCACAGTCTGGAAACGTCTGCGCCACTTCTCGCTCTTTGATTTGCTCTCCGGAGACGTTACTTTGCGCCATCTCTTTCGACGGCATGTTCTCCTGTTACAAATCCCAATTTTGTGCATTATGAAAATTTTTGCCAAATTTTGGCCAATATATCCGGAGAACATGAAGTGGAAAGAGGTATACTAAATTTCAGCTTCAAAGGCATCGCCTTAAAGTTGCCAATAAGAGGCGGAGGTCTTTCAAGAGGCGTTCGAAAATTCTGCGTCTCTTCGTTAAACAGTCACCGTCTCGAAACATCTGCGCCACTTCTTGCTCTTTGATTTGCTCCCCGGAGCCGTTACTTTGTGCCATATCTTTCGACAGAATGTTCTCCTGTTACAAAGCCCAATTTTGTGCATTCTGATAATTTTCGCCAGATTTTGCCCAATATATCAGGAGAACATGAAGTGGAAAGAGGTATACTGAATTTCAGCTACAAAGGCATCGCCTTAAAGTTGCCAATAAGAGGCACAGGCCTTTCAAGAGGCGTTCGAAAATTCTGCGTCTCTTCGTTAAACAGTCACTGTCTCGAAACATCTGCGCCATTTCTTGCTCTTTGAATTGCTCTCCGGAGCCGTTACTTTGTGCCATCTCTTTCGACGGCATGTTCTCCTGTTACAAACCCCAATTTTGTGCATTATGAAAATTTTTGCCAGATTTTGGCCAATATATCAGGGGAACATGAAGTGGAAAGGGGTATACTAAATTTCAGCTTCAAAGGCATATCCTTAAAGTTGCAAATTAGAGGCGGAGGCCTTTCAAGAGGCGTTCGAAAATTCTGCGTCTCTTCGTTAAACAGTCACAGTCTGGAAATGTCTGCGCCACTTCTCGCTCTTTGATTTGCTCTCCGGAGACGTTACTTTGTGCCATCTCTTTCGACGGCATGTTCTCCTGATACAAAGCCCAATTTTGTGCATTCTGAAAATTTTCGCCAGATTTTGGCCAATATATCAGGGGAACATGAAGTGGAAAGAGGTATACTAAATTTCAGCTTCAAAGGCATATCCTTAAAGTTGCAAATTAGAGGCGGAGGCCTTTCATTAGGCGTTCGAAAAATCTGCGTCTCTTCGTTAAGCAGTCACTGTCTCGAAACATCTGCGCCACTTGTCGCTCTTTGATTTGCTCTCCGGAGCCGTTACTTTGTGCCACCTCTTTCGACGGCATGTCCTCCTGTTACAAAGCCCAATTTTGTGCATTCTGAAAATTTTCGCCTGATTGTGGCCAATATATCAGGGGAACATGAAGTGGAAAGAGGTATACTAAATATCAGCTTCAAAGGCATCGCCTTAAAGTTGCCAATAAGAGGCACAGGCCTTTCAAGAGGCGTTCGAAAATTCTGCGTCTCTTCGTTAAACAGTCACAGTCTGGAAACGTCTGCGCCACTTCTCGCTCTTTGATTTGCTCTCCGGAGACGTTACTTTGTGCCATCTCTTTCGACGGCATGTTCTCCTGTTACAAAGCCCAATTTTGTGCATTCTGAAAATTTTCGCCAGATTTTGGCCAATATATCAGGGGAACATGAAGTGGAAAGAGGTATACTAAATTTCAGCTTCAAAGGCATATCCTTAAAGTTGCAAATTAGAGGCGGAGGCTTTTCATTAGGCGTTCGAAAATTCTGCGTCTCTTCGTTAAGCAGTCACTGTCTCGAAACATCTGCGCCACTTCTCGCTCTTTGATTTGCTCTCCGGAGCCGTTACTTTGTGCCACCTCTTTCGACGGCATGTTCTCCTGTTACAAAGCCCAATTTTGTGCATTCTGAAAATTTTCGCCAGATTTTGGACAATATATCAGGAGAACATGAAGTGGAAAGAGGTATACTGAATTTCAGCTTCAAAGGCATCGCCTTAAAGTTGCCAATAAGAGGCACAGGCCTTTCAAGAGGCGTTCGAAAATTCTGCGTCTCTTCGTTAAACAGTCACTGTCTCGAAACATCTGCGCCATTTCTTGCTCTTTGATTTGCTCTCCGGAGCCGTTACTTTGTGCCATCTCTTTCGACGGCATGTTCTCCTGTTACAAACCCCAATTTTGTGCATTATGAAAATTTTTGCCAGATTTTGGCCAATATATCAGGGGAACATGAAGTGGAAAGAGGTATACTAAATTTCAGCTTCAAAGGCATATCCTTAAAGTTGCAAATTAGAGGCGGAGGCTTTTCATTAGGCGTTCGAAAATTCTGCGTCTCTTCGTTAAGCAGTCACTGTCTCGAAACATCTGCGCCACTTCTCGCCCTTTGATTTGCTCTCCGGAGCCGTTACTTTGTGCCACCTCTTTCGACGCCATGTTCTCCTGTTACAAAGCCCAATTTTGTGCATTCTGAAAATTTTCGCCTGATTTTGGCCAATATATCAGGGGAACATGAAGTGGAAAGAGGTATACTAAATTTCAGCTTCAAAGGCATATCCTTAAAGTTGCAAATTAGAGGCGGAGGCCTTTCATTAGGCGTTCGAAAATTCTGCGTCTCTTCGTTAAGCAGTCACTGTCTCGAAACATCTGCGCCACTTCTCGCTCTTTGATTTGCTCTCCGGAGCCGTTACTTTGTGCCACCTCTTTCGACGGCATGTTCTCCTGTTACAAAGCCCAATTTTGTGCATTCTGAAAATTTTCGCCTGATTTTGGCCAATATATCAGGGGAACATGAAGTGGAAAGAGGTATACTAAATATCAGCTTCAAAGGCATCGCCTTCAAGTTGCCAATAAGAGGCACAGGCCTTTCAAGATGCGTTCGAAAATTCTGCGTCTCTTCGTTAAACAGTCACAGTCCGGAAACGTCTGCGCCACTTCTCGCTCTTTGATTTGCTCTCCGGAGACGTTACATTGTGCCATCTCTTTCGACGGCATGTTCATCTGTTACAAAGCCCAATTTTGGGCATTCTGAAAATTTTCGCCAGATTTTGGCCAATATATCAGGGGAACATGAAGTGGAAAGGGGTATACTAAATTTCAGCTTCAAAGGCATCGCCTTAAAGTTGCAAATTAGAGGCGGAGGCCTTTCAAGAGGCGTTCGAAAATTCTGCGTCTCTTCGCTAAACAGTCACAGTCTGGAAACGTCTGCGCCACTTTTCGCTCTTTGATTTGCTCTCCGGAGACGTTACTTTGTGCCATCTCTTTCGACGGCATGTTCTCCTGTTACAAATCCCAATTTTGTGCATTATGAAAATTTTTGCCAAATTTTGGCCAATATATCCGGAGAACATGAAGTGGAAAGAGGTATACTAAATTTCAGCTTCAAAGGCATCGCCTTAAAG
>NW_027485250.1:30000-40000 GCF_050908995.1 Andrena cerasifolii | reverse complement strand
CCGACTGAACGACTGACCGACCGACCGACCGACCGACCGACCGACCGACCGACCGACCGACCGACCGACCGACCGACCGACCGACCGACGGACTGACTGATCGACTGACCGACTGACCGACCGACCGACCGACCGACCGACGGACTGACTGATCGACTGACCGACTGTCCGACCGACCGACCGAACGACCGACCGAACGACCGACCGACCGACCGACCGACGGACTGACTGACCGACTGACCGACTGACCGACCAACTGACCGACTGACCGACCGACCGACCGACCGACCGACCGACCGACTGACCGACTGACCGACCGACCGACCGACGGACTGACTGACCGACCGACCGACCGACCGACCGACCGACCGACCGACCGACCGACCGACCGACCGACCGACCGACCGAACGACCGACCGACCGACTGACCGACTGACCGACCGACGGACTGACTGACCGACTGACCGACTGACCGACTGACCGACCGACGGACTGACTGACCGACTGACCGACTGACCGACTGACCGACTGACCGACTGACCGACTGACCGACTGACCGACTGACCGACCGACCGACCGACGGACTGACTGACCGACTGACCGACTGACCGACCAACTGACCGACTGACCGACTGACCGACTGACCGACCGACCGACCGAACGACCGACCGAACGACCGACCGACCGACCGACCGACCGACCGACCGAAGGACTGACTGACCGACTGACCGACTGACCGACCAACTGACCGACTGACCGACCGACCGACCGACCGACTGACCGACTGACCGACCGACCGACCGACGGACTGACTGACCGACTGACGGACTGACTGACCAACTGACCGACTGACCTACGGACTGACTGACCGACTGACCGACCGACCGACCGACCGACCGACCGACCGACCGACCGAACGACCAACCGACCGACCGACCGACCGACCGACCGACCGACCGACCGACCGACGGACTGACTGACCGACTGACCGACTGACCGACTGACCGACCGACCGGCCGACCGACTGACCGACCGACTGACCGACTGACCGACCGACCGACCGACTGACCGACTGACCGACTGACCGACCGACCGGCCGACCGACCGACCGACCGACCGACTGACCGACTGACCGACCGACCGACCGACCGACTGACCGACCGACCGACCGAACGACCGAACGAACGACCGACCGACCGACCGACCGACCGACCGACTGACCGACCGACCGGTCGACCAACCGACCGACCGACAGACCGACCGACGGACTGACTGACCGACTGACCGACCGACCGGTCGACCGACCGACCGACCGACCGACCGACCGACCGAACGACCGACCGACGGACCGACCAACTGACCGACTGACCGACTGACCGACTGACCGACTGACCGACTGACCGACTGACCGACTGACCGACTGACCGACCGACCGACCGACGGACTGACTGACCGACTGACCGACTGATCGACCGACCGACCGAACGACCGACCGAACGACCGACCGACCGACCGACCGATCGACGGACTGACTGACCGACTGACCGACTGACCGACTGACCGACTGAACGACTGACCGACCGACCGACCGACCGACCGACCGAACGACCGACCGACCGACGGATCGACAGACCGACCGACGGACCGACTGACCGACTGACCGACTGACCGACCGACCGGTCGACCAACCGACCGACCGACAGACCGACCGACGGACTGACTGACCGACTGACCGACCGACCGGTCGACCGACCGACCGACCGACCGACCGACCGACCGAACGACCGACCGACGGACCGACCAACTGACCGACTGACCGACTGACCGACTGACCGACTGACCGACTGACCGACTGACCGACTGACCGACTGACCGACTGACCGACTGACCGACTGACCGACCGACCGACCGACGGACTGACTGACCGACTGACCGACCGACCGACCGACTGACTGACCGACTGACCGACTGACCGACCGACCGACCGACCGACCGACCGACCGACCGACCGACCGACCGTCCGTCCGACCGACGGACTGACGGACCGACTGACCGACTGACCGCCCGACCGACCGACGACCGACGAACGACCGACCGACCGACCGACCGACCGACCGACGACCGACCGACGGACTGACTGACCGACTGACCGACTGACCGACTGACCGACCGACCGGCCGACCGACCGACCGACCGACCGACTGACCGACTGACCGACCGACCGACGACCGACCGACCGACCGACCGACCGACCGACCGACCGACGGACTGACTGACCGACTGAACGACTAACCCGACCGACCGACCGAACGACCGACGGACCGACGGACTGACTGACCGACTGACCGACTGACCGACCGACCGACCGAACGACTGACCGACCGACCGACCGAACGACCGACCGAACGACCGACCGACCGACCGACCGACGGACTGACTGACCGACTGACCGACTGACCGACCAACTGACCGACTGACCGACCGACCGACCGACCGACTGACCGACTGACCGACCGACCGACCGACGGACTGACTGACCGACTGACGGACTGACTGACCAACTGACCGACTGACCTACGGACTGACTGACCGACTGACCGACCGACCGACCGACCGACCGACCGACCGACCGACCGACCGACCGACCGACCGACCGACCGACCGACCGACCGACGGACCGACGGACTGACTGACCGACTGACCGACTGACCGACCGACCGACCGAACGACTGACCGAACGACCGACCGACCGACGGACTGACCGACCGACCGACCGACCGACCGACCGACCGACCGACCGACCGACCGACCGACCGACCGACCGACCGACCGACCGAACGACCGACCGACCGACCGACCGACAGACCGACCGACGGACCGACCGACCGACCGACCGACCGACCGAACGACCGACCGACCGACGGACTGACTGACCGACTGAACGACTGACCGACCGACCGACCGACCGACCGACCGACCGACCGACCGACCGACCGACCGACCGACCGACCGACAAACCGACCGACGGACTGACTGACCGACTGACCGACTGACCGACTGACCGACCGACCGACCGACCGACCGACTAACCGACTGACCGACCGACTGACCGACCGACCGACCGACCGACGGACTGACTGACCGACTGACCGACTGGCCGACTGACTGACCGACTGACCGACCGACCGACCGACCGACCGACGGACTGACTGATCGACTGACCGACTGAGCGACCGACCGACCGAACGACCAACCGACCGACCGACCGACTGACCGACCGACTGACCGACCGACCGACCGACCGACCGACCGACTGACCGACCGAGCGACCGACCGACCGTCCGACGACGGACTGACTGACCGCCTGACCGACCGACCGACCGACCGACCGACCGACCGAACGACCAACCGACCGACCGACCGACCGACCGACCGACGGACTGACTGACCGACTGACCGACTGACCGACCGACCGACCGAACGACCGACCGAACGACCGACCGACCGAACGACCGACGGACTGACTGACCGACTGACCGACTGACCGACTGACCGACTGAACGACCGACCGACCGGCCGACCGAACGACCGACCGAACGACAGACCGACCGACCGACCGACAGACCGACCGACAGACCGACCGACGGACCGACCGACCGACCGACCGACCGACCGAACGACCGACCGACCGACGGACTGACTGACCGACTGAACGACTGACCGACCGACCGACCGACCGACCGACCGACCACCGACCGACCGACCGACCGACCGACCGACCGACCAACCGACCGACGGACTGACTGACCGACTGACCAACTGACCGACTGACCGACCGACCGACCGACCGACCGACCGACCGACCGACCGACCGACCGACCGACCGACCGACCGACCGACCGACGGACTGACTGACCGACTGACCGACCGACCGGCCGACCGACCGACCGACCGACCGACCGACGGACTGACTGATCGACTGACCGACTGACCGACCGACCGACCGACCGACCGACGGACTGACTGATCGACTGACCGACTGTCCGACCGACCGACCGAACGACCGACCGAACGACCGACCGACCGACCGACCGACGGACTGACTGACCGACTGACCGACTGACCGACCAACTGACCGACTGACCGACCGACCGACCGACCGACCGACCGACCGACTGACCGACTGACCGACCGACCGACCGACGGACTGACTGACCGACCGACTGACCGACTGACCGACCGACCGACCGACCGACTGACCGACCGACCGACCGAACGACCGAACGAACGACCGACCGACCGACCGACCGACGGACTGACTGACCGACTGACCGACTGACCGACCAACTGACCGACTGACCGACCGACCGACCGACCGACTGACCGACTGACCGACCGACCGACCGACGGACTGACTGACCGACTGACCGACTGACCGACCGACCGACCGAACGACCGACCGAACGACCGACCGACCGACCGACCGACGGACTGACTGACCGACTGACCGACTGACCGACTGACCGACTGAACGACTGACCGACCGACCGACCGACCGACCGACCGAACGACCGACCGACCGACCGACCGACAGACCGACCGACGGACCGACTGACCGACTGACCGACTGACCGACCGACCGGTCGACCAACCGACCGACCGACAGACCGACCGACGGACTGACTGACCGACTGACCGACTGACCGACTGACCGACCGACCGGTCGACCGACCGACCGACCGACCGACCGACCGAACGACCGACCGACGGACCGACCAACTGACCGACTGACCGACTGACCGACTGACCGACTGACCGACTGACCGACTGACCGACTGACCGACTGACCGACTGACCGACTGACCGACTGACCGACCGACCGACCGACGGACTGACTGACCGACTGACCGACCGACCCGACCGACTGACTGACCGACTGACCGACTGACCGACCGACCGACCGACCGACCGACCGACCGACCGACCGACCGACCGTCCGTCCGACCGACGGACTGACGGACCGACTGACCGACTGACCGACCGACCGACCGACCGACCGACCGAACGACCAACCGACCGACCGACCGACCGACCGACCGACCGACGGACTGACTGACCGACTGACCGACTGACCGACTGACCGACCGACCGGCCGACCGACCGACCGACCGACTGACCGACTGACCGACCGACCGACCGACGACCGACCGACCGACCGACGGACTGACTGACCGACTGAACGACTAACCGACCGAACGACCGACCGACCGACGGACCGACGGACTGACTGACCGACTGACCGACTGACCGACCGACCGACCGAACGACTGACCGACCGACCGACCGAACGACCGACCGAACGACCGACCGACCGACCGACCGACCGACCGACCGAACGACCGACCGACCGACCGACCGACAGACCGACCGACGGACTGACCGACTGACCGACTGACCGACTGACCGACTGACCGACTGACCGACTGACCGACTGACCGACTGACCGACCGACCGACCGACGGACTGACTGACCGACTGACCGACCGACCGACCGACTGACTGACCGACTGACCGACTGACCGACCGACCGACCGACCGACCGACCGACCGACCGTCCGTCCGACCGACGGACTGACGGACCGACTGACCGACTGACCGCCCCCGACCGACCGACCGACCGACCGAACGACCAACCGACCGACCGACCGACCGACCGACCGACCGACCGACGGACTGACTGACCGACTGACCGACTGACCGACTGACCGACCGACCGGCCGACCGACCGACCGACCGACCGACTGACCGACTGACCGACCGACCGACCGACCGACCGACCGACCGACCGACCGACCGACCGACGGACTGACTGACCGACTGAACGACTAACCGACCGACCGACCGAACGACCGACGGACCGACGGACTGACTGACCGACTGACCGACTGACCGACCGACCGACCGAACGACTGACCGACCGACCGACCGAACGACCGACCGAACGACCGACCGACCGACCGACCGACGGACTGACTGACCGACTGACCGACTGACCGACCAACTGACCGACTGACCGACCGACCGACCGACCGACTGACCGACTGACCGACCGACCGACCGACGGACTGACTGACCGACTGACGGACTGACTGACCAACTGACCGACTGACCTACGGACTGACTGACCGACTGGACCGACCGACCGACCGACCGACCGACCGACCGACCGACCGACCGACCGACCGACCGACCGACCGACCGACCGACGGACCGACGGACTGACTGACCGACTGACCCGACTGACCGACCGACCGACCGAACGACTGACCGAACGACCGACCGACCGACGGACTGACCGACCGACCGACCGACCGACCGACCGACCGACCGACCGACCGACCGACCGACCGACCGACCGACCGACCGAACGACCGACCGACCGACCGACCGACAGACCGACCGACGGACCGACCGACCGACCGACCGACCGACCGAACGACCGACCGACCGACGGACTGACTGACCGACTGAACGACTGACCGACCGACCGACCGACCGACCGACCGACCGACCGACCGACCGACCGACCGACCGACCGACCGACCGACAAACCGACCGACGGACTGACTGACCGACTGACCGACTGACCGACTGACCGACCGACCGACCGACCGACCGACTGACCGACTGACCGACCGACTGACCGACCGACCGACCGACCGACGGACTGACTGACCGACTGACCGACTGGCCGACTGACTGACCGACTGACCGACCGACCGACCGACCGACCGACGGACTGACTGATCGACTGACCGACTGAGCGACCGACCGACCGAACGACCAACCGACCGACCGACCGACTGACCGACCGACTGACCGACCGACCGACCGACCGACCGACCGACTGACCGACCGAGCGACCGACCGACCGTCCGACCGACGGACTGACTGACCGCCTGACCGACCGACCGACCGACCGACCGACCGACCGAACGACCAACCGACCGACCGACCGACCGACCGACCGACGGACTGACTGACCGACTGACCGACTGACCGACCGACCGACCGAACGACCGACCGAACGACCGACCGACCGAACGACCGACGGACTGACTGACCGACTGACCGACTGACCGACTGACCGACTGAACGACCGACCGACCGGCCGACCGAACGACCGACCGAACGACAGACCGACCGACCGACCGACAGACCGACCGACAGACCGACCGACGGACCGACCGACCGACCGACCGACCGACCGAACGACCGACCGACCGACGGACTGACTGACCGACTGAACGACTGACCGACCGACCGACCGACCGACCGACCGACCGACCGACCGACCGACCGACCGACCGACCGACCGACCAACCGACCGACGGACTGACTGACCGACTGACCAACTGACCGACTGACCGACCGACCGACCGACCGACCGACCGACCGACCGACCGACCGACCGACCGACCGACCGACCGACCGACCGACGGACTGACTGACCGACTGACCGACCGACCGGCCGACCGACCGACCGACCGACCGACCGACGGACTGACTGATCGACTGACCGACTGACCGACCGACCGACCGACCGACCGACGGACTGACTGATCGACTGACCGACTGTCCGACCGACCGACCGAACGACCGACCGAACGACCGACCGACCGACCGACCGACGGACTGACTGACCGACTGACCGACTGACCGACCAACTGACCGACTGACCGACCGACCGACCGACCGACCGACCGACCGACTGACCGACTGACCGACCGACCGACCGACGGACTGACTGACCGACCGACTGACCGACTGACCGACCGACCGACCGACCGACTGACCGACCGACCGACCGAACGACCGAACGAACGACCGACCGACCGACCGACCGACGGACTGACTGACCGACTGACCGACTGACCGACCAACTGACCGACTGACCGACCGACCGACCGACCGACTGACCGACTGACCGACCGACCGACCGACGGACTGACTGACCGACTGACCGACTGACCGACCGACCGACCGAACGACCGACCGAACGACCGACCGACCGACCGACCGACGGACTGACTGACCGACTGACCGACTGACCGACTGACCGACTGAACGACTGACCGACCGACCGACCGACCGACCGACCGAACGACCGACCGACCGACCGACCGACAGACCGACCGACGGACCGACTGACCGACTGACCGACTGACCGACCGACCGGTCGACCAACCGACCGACCGACAGACCGACCGACGGACTGACTGACCGACTGACCGACTGACCGACTGACCGACCGACCGGTCGACCGACCGACCGACCGACCGACCGACCGAACGACCGACCGACGGACCGACCAACTGACCGACTGACCGACTGACCGACTGACCGACTGACCGACTGACCGACTGACCGACTGACCGACTGACCGACTGACCGACTGACCGACCGACCGACCGACGGACTGACTGACCGACTGACCGACCGACCGACCGACTGACTGACCGACTGACCGACTGACCGACCGACCGACCGACCGACCGACCGACCGACCGACCGACCGACCGTCCGTCCGACCGACGGACTGACGGACCGACTGACCGACTGACCGACCGACCGACCGACCGACCGACCGAACGACCAACCGACCGACCGACCGACCGACCGACCGACCGACGGACTGACTGACCGACTGACCGACTGACCGACTGACCGACCGACCGGCCGACCGACCGACCGACCGACTGACCGACTGACCGACCGACCGACCGACCGACCGACCGACCGACCGACGGACTGACTGACCGACTGAACGACTAACCGACCGAACGACCGACCGACCGACGGACCGACGGACTGACTGACCGACTGACCGACTGACCGACCGACCGACCGAACGACTGACCGACCGACCGACCGAACGACCGACCGAACGACCGACCGACCGACCGACCGACCGACCGACCGAACGACCGACCGACCGACCGACCGACAGACCGACCGACGGACCGACCGACCGACCGACCGACCGACCGAACGACCGACCGACCGACGGACTGACTGACCGCCTGAACGACTGACCGACTGACCGACCGACCGACCGACCGACCGACCGACCGACTGACCGACTGACCGACCGACCGACCGACGGACTGACTGACCGACTGACCGACTGACCGACTGACCGACTGACCGACTGACCGACCGACCGGCCGACCGACCGGCCGACCGACCGACGGACTGACTGATCGACTGACCGACTGACCGGCCGACTGACCGACCGACCGACCGACCGACGGACTGACTGACCGACTGACCGACTGGCCGACTGACTGACCGACTGACCGACCGACCGACCGACCGACCGACGGACTGACTGATCGACTGACCGACTGAGCGACCGACCGACCGAACGACCAACCGACCGACCGACCGACTGACCGACCGACTGACCGACCGACCGACCGACCGACTGACCGACCGAGCGACCGACCGACCGTCCGACCGACGGACTGACTGACCGCCTGACCGACCGACCGACCGACCGACCGACCGAACGACCAACCGACCGACCGACCGACCGACCGACCGACGGACTGACTGACCGACTGACCGACTGACCGACCGACCGACCGAACGACCGACCGAACGACCGACCGACCGAACGACCGACGGACTGACTGACCGACTGACCGACTGACCGACTGACCGACTGAACGACCGACCGACCGGCCGACCGAACGACCGACCGAACGACAGACCGACCGACCGACCGACAGACCGACCGACGGACCGACCGACCGACCGACCGACCGACCGAACGACCGACCGACCGACAGACTGACTGACCGACTGAACGACTGACCGACCGACCGACCGACCGACCGACCGACCGACCGACCGACCAACCGACCGACGGACTGACTGACCGACTGACCGACTGACCGACTGACCGACCGACCGACCGACCGACCGACCGACCGAC
>NW_027485250.1:22500-25000 GCF_050908995.1 Andrena cerasifolii | reverse complement strand
CGACCGACCGACCGACCGACCGACCGACCGACCGACGGACTGACTGACCGACTGACCGACCGACCGGCCGACCGACCGACCGACCGACCGACGGACTGACTGATCGACTGACCGACTGACCGACCGACCGACCGACCGACCGACGGACTGACTGATCGACTGACCGACTGACCGACCGACCGACCGAACGACCGACCGAACGACCGACCGACCGACCGACCGACGGACTGACTGACCGACTAACCGACTGACCGACCAACTGACGGACTGACCGACCGACCGACCGACCGACTGACCGACTGACCGACCGACCGACCGACGGACTGACTGACCGACTGACCGACTGACCGACTGACCGACTGACCGACCGACCGACCGAACGACCGACCGAACGACCGACCGACCGACCGACGGACTGACTGACCGACTGACCGACTGACCGACTGACCGACCGACGGACTGACTGACCGACTGAGCGACTGACCGACTGACCGACCGACGGACTGACTGACCGACTGACCGACTGACCGACTGACCGACTGACCGACTGACCGACTGACCGACTGACCGACCGACCGACCGACGGACTGACTGACCGACTGACCGACTGACCGACCAACTGACCGACTGACCGACCGACCGACCGACCGACTGACCGACTGACCGACCGACCGACCGACGGACTGACTGACCGACTGACCGACTGACCGACCGACCGACCGAACGACCGACCGAACGACCGACCGACCGACGGACTGACTGACCGACTGACCGACTGACCGACTGACCGACCGACGGACTGACTGACCGACTGACCGACTGACCGACTGACCGACTGACCGACCGACCGACCGACGGACTGACTGACCGACTGACCGACTGACCGACCGACCGACCGAACGACCGACCGAACGACCGACCGACCGACCGACCGACGGACTGACTGACCGACTGACCGACTGACCGACTGACCGACTGACCGACTGACCGACTGACCGACTGACCGACCGACCGACTGACCGACTGACCGACCGACCGACCGAACGACCGACCGACCGACCGACTGACCGACTGACCGACTGACCGACCGACCGGCCGACCGACCGACCGACCGACCGACTGACCGACTGACCGACCGACCGACCGACCGACTGACCGACCGACCGACCGAACGACCGAACGAACGACCGACCGACCGACCGACCGACGGACTGACTGACCGACTGACCGACTGACCGACCAACTGACCGACTGACCGACCGACCGACCGACCGACCGACCGACCGACTGACCGACCGACCGACCGAACGACCGAACGAACGACCGACCGACCGACCGACCGACGGACTGACTGACCGACTGACCGACTGACCGACCAACTGACCGACTGACCGACCGACCGACCGACCGACTGACCGACTGACCGACCGACCGACCGACGGACTGACTGACCGACTGACAGACTGACCGACCGACCGACCGAACGACCGACCGAACGACCGACCGAACGACCGACCGACCGACCGACCGATCGACGGACTGACTGACCGACTGACCGACTGACCGACTGAACGACTGAACGACTGACCGACCGACCGACCGACCGACCGACCGAACGACCGACCGACCGACCGATCGACAGACCGACCGACGGACCGAATGACCGACTGACCGACTGACCGACCGACCGGTCGACCAACCGACCGACCGACAGACCGACCGACGGACTGACTGACCGACTGACCGACCGACCGGTCGACCGACCGACCGACCGACCGACCGACCGACCGAACGACCGACCGACGGACCGACCAACTGACCGACTGACCGACTGACCGACTGACCGACTGACCGACTGACCGACTGACCGACTGACCGACTGACCGACTGACCGACTGACCGACTGACCGACTGACCGACTGACCGACCGACCGACCGACGGACTGACTGACCGACTGACCGACCGACCGCCGACTGACTGACCGACTGACCGACTGACCGACCGACCGACCGACCGACCGACCGACCGACCGACCGACCGACCGACCGTCCGTCCGACCGACGGACTGACGGACCGACTGACCGACTGACCGACCGACCGACCGACCGACCGACCGAACGACCAACCGACCGACCGACCGACCGACCGACCGACCGACCGACGGACTGACTGACCGACTGACCGACTGACCGACTGACCGACCGACCGGCCGACCGACCGACCGACCGACTGACCGACTGACCGACCGACCGACCGACCGACCGACCGGACCGACCGACCGACCGAACGACCGACGGACTGACTGACCGACTGAACGACTAACCGACCGACCGACCGACCGACCGACGGACCGACGGACTGACTGACCGACTGACCGACTGTCCGACCGACCGACCGAACGACTGACCGACCGACCGACCGAACGACCGACCGAACGACCGACCGACCGACCGACCGACCGACGGACTGACTGACCGACTGACCGACTGACCGACCAAC
>NW_027485250.1:5000-7500 GCF_050908995.1 Andrena cerasifolii | reverse complement strand
ACCGACCGACCGAACGACCGACCGAACGACCGACCGACCGACCGACCGACCGACGGACTGACTGACCGACTGACCGACTGACCGACCAACTGACCGACTGACCGACCGACCGACCGACCGACTGACCGACTGACCGACCGACCGACCGACGGACTGACTGACCGACTGACGGACTGACTGACCAACTGACCGACTGACCTACGGACTGACTGACCGACTGACCGACCGACCGACCGACCGACCGACCGACCGACCGACCGACCGACCGACCGACCGACCGACCGACCGACCGACGGACCGACGGACTGACTGACCGACTGACCGACTGACCGACCGACCGACCGAACGACTGACCGAACGACCGACCGACCGACGGACTGACCGACCGACCGACCGACCGACCGACCGACCGACCGACCGACCGACCGACCGACCGACCGACCGACCGACCGACCGACCGACCGAACGACCGACCGACCGACCGACCGACAGACCGACCGACGGACCGACCGACCGACCGACCGACCGACCGAACGACCGACCGACCGACGGACTGACTGACCGACTGAACGACTGACCGACCGACCGACCGACCGACCGACCGACCGACCGACCGACCGACCGACCAACCGACCGACGGACTGACTGACCGACTGACCGACTGACCGACTGACCGACCGACCGACCGACCGACCGACCGACCGACTGACCGACTGACCGACCGACCGACCGACGGACTGACTGAACGACTGACCGACTGACCGACTGACCGACTGACCGACCGACCGACTGACCGACTGACCGACCGACCGACCGACTGACCGACTGATCGACTGACCGACCGACCGGCCGACCGACCGACCGACCGACCGACCGAACGACCAACCGACCGACCGACCGACCGACCGACCGACCGAACGACCGACCGACGGACTTCTGACCGACTGACCGACTGACCGACTGACCGACCGACCGGCCGACCGACTGACCGACCGACTGACCGACTGACCGACCGACCGACCGACTGACCGACTGACCGACTGACCGACCGACCGGCCGACCGACCGACCGACCGACCGACTGACCGACTGACCGACCGACCGACCGACCGACTGACCGACCGACCGACCGAACGACCGAACGAACGACCGACCGACCGACCGACCGACGGACTGACTGACCGACTGACCGACTGACCGACCAACTGACCGACTGACCGACCGACCGACCGACCGACTGACCGACTGACCGACCGACCGACCGACGGACTGACTGACCGACTGACAGACTGACCGACCGACCGACCGTACGACCGACCGAACGACCGACCGAACGACCAACCGACCGACCGACCGATCGACGGACTGACTGACCGACTGACCGACTGACCGACTGACCGACTGAACGACTGACCGACCGACCGACCGACCGACCGACCGAACGACCGACCGACCGACCGATCGACAGACCGACCGACGGACCGAATGACCGACTGACCGACTGACCGACCGACCGGTCGACCAACCGACCGACCGACAGACCGACCGACGGACTGACTGACCGACTGACCGACCGACCGGTCGACCGACCGACCGACCGACCGACCGACCGACCGAACGACCGACCGACGGACCGACCAACTGACCGACTGACCGACTGACCGACTGACCGACTGACCGACTGACCGACTGACCGACCGACCGACCGACGGACTGACTGACCGACTGACCGACCGACCGACCGACTGACTGACCGACTGACCGACTGACCGACCGACCGACCGACCGACCGACCGACCGACCGACCGACCGACCGACCGTCCGTCCGACCGACGGACTGACGGACCGACTGACCGACTGACCGACCGACCGACCGACCGACCGACCGAACGACCAACCGACCGACCGACCGACCGACCGACCGACCGACCGACGGACTGACTGACCGACTGACCGACTGACCGACTGACCGACCGACCGGCCGACCGACCGACCGACCGACTGACCGACTGACCGACCGACCGACCGACCGACCGACCGACCGACCGACCGACCGACCGACCGACGGACTGACTGACCGACTGAACGACTAACCGACCGACCGACCGACCGACCGACGGACCGACGGACTGACTGACCGACTGACCGACTGTCCGACCGACCGACCGAACGACTGACCGACCGACCGACCGAACGACCGACCGAACGACCGACCGACCGACCGACCGACCGACGGACTGACTGACCGACTGACCGACTGACCGACCAACTGACCGACTGACCAACTGACCGACTGACCGACCGACCGACCGACCGACCGACCGACCGACCGACCGACCGACCGACCAACCGACCGACGGACTGACTGACCGACTGACCGACTGACCGACTGACCGACCGACCGACCGACTGACCGACCGACCGACCGACCGACCGACCGACCGACTGACCGACTGACCGACTGACCGACTGACCGACCGACCGACCGACTGACCGACCGA
>NW_027485250.1:0-2500 GCF_050908995.1 Andrena cerasifolii | reverse complement strand
CCGACCGAACGACCAACCGACCGACCGACCGACTGACCGACCGACTGACCGACCGACCGACCGACCGACCGACCGACTGACCGACCGAGCGACCGACCGACCGTCCGACCGACGGACTGACTGACCGCCTGACCGACCGACCGACCGACCGACCGACCGACCGAACGACCAACCGACCGACCGACCGACCGACCGACCGACGGACTGACTGACCGACTGACCGACTGACCGACCGACCGACCGAACGACCGACCGAACGACCGACCGACCGAACGACCGACGGACTGACTGACCGACTGACCGACTGACCGACTGACCGACTGAACGACCGACCGACCGGCCGACCGAACGACCGACCGAACGACAGACCGACCGACCGACCGACAGACCGACCGACAGACCGACCGACGGACCGACCGACCGACCGACCGACCGACCGAACGACCGACCGACCGACGGACTGACTGACCGACTGAACGACTGACCGACCGACCGACCGACCGACCGACCGACCGACCGACCGACCGACCGACCGACCGACCGACCGACCAACCGACCGACGGACTGACTGACCGACTGACCAACTGACCGACTGACCGACCGACCGACCGACCGACCGACCGACCGACCGACCGACCGACCGACCGACCGACCGACCGACCGACCGACGGACTGACTGACCGACTGACCGACCGACCGGCCGACCGACCGACCGACCGACCGACCGACGGACTGACTGATCGACTGACCGACTGACCGACCGACCGACCGACCGACCGAACGACCGAACGAACGACCGACCGACCGACCGACCGACGGACTGACTGACCGACTGACCGACTGACCGACCAACTGACCGACTGACCGACCGACCGACCGACCGACTGACCGACTGACCGACCGACCGACCGACGGACTGACTGACCGACTGACCGACTGACCGACCGACCGACCGAACGACCGACCGAACGACCGACCGACCGACCGACCGACGGACTGACTGACCGACTGACCGACTGACCGACTGACCGACTGAACGACTGACCGACCGACCGACCGACCGACCGACCGAACGACCGACCGACCGACCGACCGACAGACCGACCGACGGACCGACTGACCGACTGACCGACTGACCGACCGACCGGTCGACCAACCGACCGACCGACAGACCGACCGACGGACTGACTGACCGACTGACCGACTGACCGACTGACCGACCGACCGGTCGACCGACCGACCGACCGACCGACCGACCGACCGAACGACCGACCGACGGACCGACCAACTGACCGACTGACCGACTGACCGACTGACCGACTGACCGACTGACCGACTGACCGACTGACCGACTGACCGACTGACCGACTGACCGACCGACCGACCGACGGACTGACTGACCGACTGACCGACCGACCGACCGACTGACTGACCGACTGACCGACTGACCGACCGACCGACCGACCGACCGACCGACCGACCGACCGACCGACCGTCCGTCCGACCGACGGACTGACGGACCGACTGACCGACTGACCGACCGACCGACCGACCGACCGACCGAACGACCAACCGACCGACCGACCGACCGACGACCGACCGACCGACGGACTGACTGACCGACTGACCGACTGACCGACTGACCGACCGACCGGCCGACCGACCGACCGACCGACTGACCGACTGACCGACCGACCGACCGACCGACCGACCGACCGACCGACGGACTGACTGACCGACTGAACGACTAACCGACCGAACGACCGACCGACCGACGGACCGACGGACTGACTGACCGACTGACCGACTGACCGACCGACCGACCGAACGACTGACCGACCGACCGACCGAACGACCGACCGAACGACCGACCGACCGACCGACCGACCGACCGACCGAACGACCGACCGACCGACCGACCGACAGACCGACCGACGGACCGACCGACCGACCGACCGACCGAACGACCGACCGACCGACCGACCGACAGACCGACCGACGGACCGACCGACCGACCGACTGACCGACTGACCGACCGACCGGCCGACCGACCGGCCGACCGACCGACGGACTGACTGATCGACTGACCGACTGACCGACCGACTGACCGACCGACCGACCGACCGACGGACTGACTGACCGACTGACCGACTGGCCGACTGACTGACCGACTGACCGACCGACCGACCGACCGACCGACGGACTGACTGATCGACTGACCGACTGAGCGACCGACCGACCGAACGACCAACCGACCGACCGACCGACTGACCGACCGACTGACCGACCGACCGACCGACCGACTGACCGACCGAGCGACCGACCGACCGTCCGACCGACGGACTGACTGACCGCCTGACCGACCGACCGACCGACCGACCGACCGAACGACCAACCGACCGACCGACCGACCGACCGACCGACGGACTGACTGACCGACTGACCGACTGACCGACCGACCGACCGAACGACCGACCGAACGACCGACCGACCGAACGAC
>NW_027485249.1:0-45763 GCF_050908995.1 Andrena cerasifolii | reverse complement strand
TGGAAAAAGGTACACTAAATTTCAGCTTCAAACGCATCGCCTTAAAGTTGGAAATAAGAGGCGGAGGCCTTTCAAGAGGCGTTCGAAAATTCTGCGTCTCTTCGTTAAACAGTCACTGTCTCTAAACTTCTGCCCCACTTCTCGCGCACTGATTTGCTCTCCGGAGACGTTACTTTGTGCCATCCCTTTCGACGGCATGTTCTCCTGTTACAAAGCGCAATTTTGTGCGTTCTGAAAATTTTCGCCAGATTTTGGCCAATGTATCAGGAGAACATGAAGTGGAAAAAGGTACACTAAATTTCAGCTTCAAAGGCATCGCTTTAAAGTTGCTAATATGAGGCGCATTCCTTTCAAGAGGCGTTCGAAAATTCTGCGTCTTTTCGTTAAACAGTCACTGTCTCGAAACATCTGCGCCACTCCTCGCTCTTCGATTTGCTCTCCGGAGACGTTACTTTGTGCCATCTCTTTCAACGGCATGTTCTCCTGTTACAAAGCCCAATGTTGTGCATTCTGAAAATTTTCGCCAGATTTTGGCCAATGTATCATGAGAACATGAAGTGGAAAGAGGTACACTAAATTTCAGCTTCAAAGGCATCGCTTTAAAGTTGCTAATATGAGGCGCATTCCTTTCAAGAGGCGTTCGAATATTCTGCGTCTCTTCGTTAAACAGTCACTGTCTCGAAACTTCTGCCCCACTTCGCGCGCACTGATTTGCTCTCCGGAGACGTTACTTTGTGCCATCCCTTTCGACGGCATGTTCTCCTGTTACAAAGCGCAATTTTGTGCGTTCTGAAAATTTTCGCCAGATTTTGGCCAATGTATCAGGAGAACATGAAGTGGAAAAGGTACACTAAATTTCAGCTTCAAACGCATCGCCTTAAAGTTGGAAATAAGAGGCGGAGGCGTTTCAAGAGGCGTTCGAAAATTCTGCGTCTCTTCGTTAAACAGTCACTGTCTCGAAACATCTGCCCCACTTCTCGCGCACTGATTTGATCTCCGGAGACGTTACTTTGTGCCACCTCTTTCGACGGCATGTTCTCCTGTTACAAAGCGCAATTTTGTGCGTTCAGAAAATTTTCGCCAGATTTTGGCCAATATATCAAGAGAACATGAAGTGGAAAGAGGTATACTAAATTTCAGCTTCAAAGGCATCGCTTTAAAGTTGCTAATATGAGGCGCATTCCTTTCAAGAGGCGTTGGAAAATTCTGCGTCTCTTCGTTAAACAGTCACTGTCTCGAAACTTCTGCCCCACTTCTCGCGCACTGATTTGCTCTCCGGAGACGTTACTTTGTGCCATCCCTTTCGACGGCATGTTCTCCTGTTACAAAGCGCAATTTTGTGCGTTCTGAAAATTTTCGCCAGATTTTGGCCAATGTATCAGGAGAACATGAAGTGGAAAAGGTACACTAAATTTCAGCTTCAAACGCATCGCCTTAAAGTTGGAAATAAGAGGCGCATTCCTTTCAAGAGGCGTGCGAAAATTCTGCGTCTTTTCGTTAAACAGTCACTGTCTCGAAACATTTGCGCCACTCCTCGCTCTTCGATTTGCTCTCCGGAGACGTTACTTTGTGCCATCTCTTTCAACGGCATGTTCTCCTGTTACAAAGCCCAATGTTGTGCATTCTGAAAATTTTCGCCAGATTTTGGCCAATGTATCATGAGAACATGAAGTGGAAAGAGGTACACTAAATTTCAGCTTCAAAGGCATCGCTTTAAAGTTGCTAATATGAGGCGCATTCCTTTCAAGAGGCGTTCGAAAATTCTGCGTCTCTTCGTTAAACAGTCACTGTCTCGAAACTTCTGCCCCACTTCTCGCTCACTGATTTGCTCTCCGGAGACGTTACTTTGTGCCATCCCTTTCGACGGCATGTTCTCCTGTTACAAAGCGCAATTTTGTGCATTCTGAAAATTTTCGCCAGATTTCGGCCAATGTATCAGGAGAACATGAAGTGGAAAGAGGTATACTAAATTTCAGCTTCAAAGGCATCGCCTTAAAGTTGGAAATAAGAGGCGGAGGCCTTTTAAGAGGCGTTCGAAAATTCTGCGTCTCTTCGTTAAACAGTCACTGTCTCGAAACATCTGCGCCACTCCTCGCACTTCGATTTGATCTCCGGAGACGTTACTTTGTGCCACCTCTTTCGACGGCATGTTCTCCTGTTACAAAGCCCAATGTTGTGCATTCTGAAAATTTTCGCCAAATTTGGGCCAATGTATGAGGAGAACATGAAGTGGAAAGAGGAATAGTAAATTTCAGCTTCAAACGCATCGCCTTAAAGTTGGAAATAAGACGCGGAGGCCTTCAAGAGGCGTTCGAAAATTCTGCGTCCCTTCGTTAAACAGTCACTGTCTCGAAACGTCTGCCCCACTTCTCGCGCACTGATTTGCTCTCCGGAGACGTTACTTTGTGCCATCCCTTTCGACGGCATGTTCTCCTGTTACAAAGCGCAATTTTGTGCGTTCTGAAAATTTTCGCCAGATTTCGGCCAATGTATCAGGAGAACATGAAGTGGAAAAAGGTACACTAAATTTCAGCTTCAAACGCATCGCCTTAACGTTGGAAATAAGAGGCGCAGGCCTTTCAAGATGCGTTAGAAAATTTCTGCGTCTCTTCGTTAAACAGTCACTGTCTCTAAACTTCTGCCCCACTTCTCGCGCACTGATTTGCTCTCCGGAGACGTTACTTTGTGCCATCCCTTTCGACGGCATGTTCTCCTGTTACAAAGCGCAATTTTGTGCGTTCTGAAAATTTTCGCCAGATTTTGGCCAATGTATCAGGAGAACATGAAGTGGAAAAAGGTACACTAAATTTCAGCTTCAAAGGCATCGCTTTAAAGTTGCTAATATGAGGCGCATTCCTTTCAAGAGGCGTTCGAAAATTCTGCGTCTTTTCGTTAAACAGTCACTGTCTCGAAACATCTGCGCCACTCCTCGCTCTTCGATTTGCTCTCCGGAGACGTTACTTTGTGCCATCTCTTTCAACGGCATGTTCTCCTGTTACAAAGCCCAATGTTGTGCATTCTGAAAATTTTCGCCAGATTTTGGCCAATGTATCATGAGAACATGAAGTGGAAAGAGGTACACTAAATTTCAGCTTCAAAGGCATCGCTTTAAAGTTGCTAATATGAGGCGCATTCCTTTCAAGAGGCGTTCGAATATTCTGCGTCTCTTCGTTAAACAGTCACTGTCTCGAAACTTCTGCCCCACTTCGCGCGCACTGATTTGCTCTCCGGAGACGTTACTTTGTGCCATCCCTTTCGACGGCATGTTCTCCTGTTACAAAGCGCAATTTTGTGCGTTCTGAAAATTTTCGCCAGATTTTGGCCAATGTATCAGGAGAACATGAAGTGGAAAAGGTACACTAAATTTCAGCTTCAAACGCATCGCCTTAAAGTTGGAAATAAGAGGCGGAGGCGTTTCAAGAGGCGTTCGAAAATTCTGCGTCTCTTCGTTAAACAGTCACTGTCTCGAAACATCTGCCCCACTTCTCGCGCACTGATTTGATCTCCGGAGACGTTACTTTGTGCCACCTCTTTCGACGGCATGTTCTCCTGTTACAAAGCGCAATTTTGTGCGTTCAGAAAATTTTCGCCAGATTTTGGCCAATATATCAAGAGAACATGAAGTGGAAAGAGGTATACTAAATTTCAGCTTCAAAGGCATCGCTTTAAAGTTGCTAATATGAGGCGCATTCCTTTCAAGAGGCGTTGGAAAATTCTGCGTCTCTTCGTTAAACAGTCACTGTCTCGAAACTTCTGCCCCACTTCTCGCGCACTGATTTGCTCTCCGGAGACGTTACTTTGTGCCATCCCTTTCGACGGCATGTTCTCCTGTTACAAAGCGCAATTTTGTGCGTTCTGAAAATTTTCGCCAGATTTTGGCCAATGTATCAGGAGAACATGAAGTGGAAAAGGTACACTAAATTTCAGCTTCAAACGCATCGCCTTAAAGTTGGAAATAAGAGGCGCATTCCTTTCAAGAGGCGTGCGAAAATTCTGCGTCTTTTCGTTAAACAGTCACTGTCTCGAAACATTTGCGCCACTCCTCGCTCTTCGATTTGCTCTCCGGAGACGTTACTTTGTGCCATCTCTTTCAACGGCATCTTCTCCTGTTACAAAGCCCAATGTTGTGCATTCTGAAAATTTTCGCCAGATTTTGGCCAATGTATCATGAGAACATGAAGTGGAAAGAGGTACACTAAATTTCAGCTTCAAAGGCATCGCTTTAAAGTTGCTAATATGAGGCGCATTCCTTTCAAGAGGCGTTCGAAAATTCTGCGTCTCTTCGTTAAACAGTCACTGTCTCGAAACTTCTGCCCCACTTCTCGCTCACTGATTTGCTCTCCGGAGACGTTACTTTGTGCCATCCCTTTCGACGGTATGTTCTCCTGTTACAAAGCGCAATTTTGTGCATTCTGAAAATTTTCGCCAGATTTCGGCCAATGTATCAGGAGAACATGAAGTGGAAAGAGGTATACTAAATTTCAGCTTCAAAGGCATCGCCTTAAAGTTGGAAATAAGAGGCGGAGGCCTTTTAAGAGGCGTTCGAAAATTCTGCGTCTCTTCGTTAAACAGTCACTGTCTCGAAACATCTGCGCCACTCCTCGCACTTCGATTTGATCTCCGGAGACGTTACTTTGTGCCACCTCTTTCGACGGCATGTTCTCCTGTTACAAAGCCCAATGTTGTGCATTCTGAAAATTTTCGCCAAATTTGGGCCAATGTATGAGGAGAACATGAAGTGGAAAGAGGAATAGTAAATTTCAGCTTCAAACGCATCGCCTTAAAGTTGGAAATAAGAGGCGGAGGCCTTTCAAGAGGCGTTCGAAAATTCTGCGTCCCTTCGTTAAACAGTCACTGTCTCGAAACGTCTGCCCCACTTCTCGCGCACTGATTTGCTCTCCGGAGACGTTACTTTGTGCCATCCCTTTCGACGGCATGTTCTCCTGTTACAAAGCGCAATTTTGTGCGTTCTGAAAATTTTCGCCAGATTTCGGCCAATGTATCAGGAGAACATGAAGTGGAAAAAGGTACACTAAATTTCAGCTTCAAACGCATCGCCTTAACGTTGGAAATAAGAGGCGCAGGCCTTTCAAGATGCGTTAGAAATTTCTGCGTCTCTTCGTTAAACAGTCACTGTCTCGAAACTTCTGCCCCACTTCTCGCGCACTGATTTGCTCTCCGGAGACGTTACTTTGTGCCATCCCTTTCGACGGCATGTTCTCCTGTTACAAAGCGCAATTTTGTGCGTTCTGAAAATTTTCGCCAGATTTTGGCCAATGTATCAGGAGAACATGAAGTGGAAAAGGTACACTAAATTTCAGCTTCAAACGCATCGCCTTAAAGTTGGAAATAAGAGGCGGAGGCGTTTCAAGAGGCGTTCGAAAATTCTGCGTCTCTTCGTTAAACAGTCACTGTCTCGAAACATCTGCCCCACTTCTCGCGCACTGATTTGATCTCCGGAGACGTTACTTTGTGCCACCTCTTTCGACGGCATGTTCTCCTGTTACAAAGCGCAATTTTGTGCGTTCAGAAAATTTTCGCCAGATTTTGGCCAATATATCAAGAGAACATGAAGTGGAAAGAGGTATACTAAATTTCAGCTTCAAAGGCATCGCTTTAAAGTTGCTAATATGAGGCGCATTCCTTTCAAGAGGCGTTGGAAAATTCTGCGTCTCTTCGTTAAACAGTCACTGTCTCGAAACTTCTGCCCCACTTCTCGCGCACTGATTTGCTCTCCGGAGACGTTACTTTGTGCCATCCCTTTCGACGGCATGTTCTCCTGTTACAAAGCGCAATTTTGTGCGTTCTGAAAATTTTCGCCAGATTTTGGCCAATGTATCAGGAGAACATGAAGTGGAAAAGGTACACTAAATTTCAGCTTCAAACGCATCGCCTTAAAGTTGGAAATAAGAGGCGCATTCCTTTCAAGAGGCGTGCGAAAATTCTGCGTCTTTTCGTTAAACAGTCACTGTCTCGAAACATTTGCGCCACTCCTCGCTCTTCGATTTGCTCTCCGGAGACGTTACTTTGTGCCATCTCTTTCAACGGCATGTTCTCCTGTTACAAAGCCCAATGTTGTGCATTCTGAAAATTTTCGCCAGATTTTGGCCAATGTATCATGAGAACATGAAGTGGAAAGAGGTACACTAAATTTCAGCTTCAAAGGCATCGCTTTAAAGTTGCTAATATGAGGCGCATTCCTTTCAAGAGGCGTTCGAAAATTCTGCGTCTCTTCGTTAAACAGTCACTGTCTCGAAACTTCTGCCCCACTTCTCGCTCACTGATTTGCTCTCCGGAGACGTTACTTTGTGCCATCCCTTTCGACGGTATGTTCTCCTGTTACAAAGCGCAATTTTGTGCATTCTGAAAATTTTCGCCAGATTTCGGCCAATGTATCAGGAGAACATGAAGTGGAAAGAGGTATACTAAATTTCAGCTTCAAAGGCATCGCCTTAAAGTTGGAAATAAGAGGCGGAGGCCTTTTAAGAGGCGTTCGAAAATTCTGCGTCTCTTCGTTAAACAGTCACTGTCTCGAAACATCTGCGCCACTCCTCGCACTTCGATTTGATCTCCGGAGACGTTACTTTGTGCCACCTCTTTCGACGGCATGTTCTCCTGTTACAAAGCCCAATGTTGTGCATTCTGAAAATTTTCGCCAAATTTGGGCCAATGTATGAGGAGAACATGAAGTGGAAAGAGGAATAGTAAATTTCAGCTTCAAACGCATCGCCTTAAAGTTGGAAATAAGAGGCGGAGGCCTTTCAAGAGGCGTTCGAAAATTCTGCGTCCCTTCGTTAAACAGTCACTGTCTCGAAACGTCTGCCCCACTTCTCGCGCACTGATTTGCTCTCCGGAGACGTTACTTTGTGCCATCCCTTTCGACGGCATGTTCTCCTGTTACAAAGCGCAATTTTGTGCGTTCTGAAAATTTTCGCCAGATTTCGGCCAATGTATCAGGAGAACATGAAGTGGAAAAAGGTACACTAAATTTCAGCTTCAAACGCATCGCCTTAACGTTGGAAATAAGAGGCGCAGGCCTTTCAAGATGCGTTAGAAATTTCTGCGTCTCTTCGTTAAACAGTCACTGTCTCGAAACTTCTGCCCCACTTCTCGCGCACTGATTTGCTCTCCGGAGACGTTACTTTGTGCCATCCCTTTCGACGGCATGTTCTCCTGTTACAAAGCGCAATTTTGTGCGTTCTGAAAATTTTCGCCAGATTTTGGCCAATGTATCAGGAGAACATGAAGTGGAAAAAGGTACACTAAATTTCAGCTTCAAAGGCATCGCTTTAAAGTTGCTAATATGAGGCGCATTCCTTTCAAGAGGCGTTCGAAAATTCTGCGTCTCTTCGTTAAACAGTCACTGTCTCGAAACTTCTGCCCCACTTCTCGCGCACTGATTTGCTCTCCGGAGACGTTACTTTGTGCCATCCCCTTCGACGGCATGTTCTCCTGTTACAAAGCGCAATTTTGTGCGTTCTGAAATTTTCGCCAGATTTTGGCCAATGTATCAGGAGAACATGAAGTGGAAAAAGGTACACTAAATTTCAGCTTCAAACGCATCGCCTTAAAGTTGGAAATAAGAGGCGGAGGCCTTTCAAGAGGGGTTCGAAAATTCTGCGTCTCTTCGTTAAACAGTCACTGTCTCGAAACATCTGCCCCACTTCTCGCGCACTGATTTGCTCTCCGGAGACGTTACTTTGTGCCATCCCTTTCGACGGCATGTTCTCCTGTTACAAAGCGCAATTTTGTGCGTTCTGAAAATTTTCGCCAGATTTTGGCCAATGTATCAGGAGAACATGAAGTGGAAAAAGGTACACTAAATTTCAGCTCCAAACGCATCGCCTTAAAGTTGGAAATAAGAGGCGCAGGCCTTTCAAGATGCGTTCGAAATTTCTGCGTCTCTTCGTTAAACAGTCACTGTCTCGAAACTTCTGCCCCACTTCTCGCGCACTGATTTGCTCTCCGGAGACGTTACTTTGTGCCATCCCTTTCGACGGCATGTTCTCCTGTTACAAAGCGCAATTTTGTGCGTTCTGAAAATTTTCGCCAGATTTTGGCCAATGTATCAGGAGAACATGAAGTGGAAAAAGGTACACTAAATTTCAGCTTCAAAGGCATCGCTTTAAAGTTGCTAATATGAGGCGCATTCCTTTCAAGAGGCGTTCGAAAATTCTGCGTCTCTTCGTTAAACAGTCACTGTCTCGAAACTTCTGCCCCACTTCTCGCGCACTGATTTGCTCTCCGGAGACGTTACTTTGTGCCATCCCTTTCGACGGCATGTTCTCCTGTTACAAAGCGCAATTTTGTGCGTTCTGAAAATTTTCGCCAGATTTTGGCCAATGTATCAGGAGAACATGAAGTGGAAAAAGGTACACTAAATTTCAGCTTCAAAACGCATCGCCTTAAAGTTGGAAATAAGAGGCGGAGGCCTTTCACGAGGCGTTCGAAAATTCTGCGTCTCTTCGTTAAACAGTCACTGTCTCTAAACTTCTGCCCCACTTCTCGCGCACTGATTTGCTCTCCGGAGACGTTACTTTGTGCCATCCCTTTCGACGGCATGTTCTCCTGTTACAAAGCGCAATTTTGTGCGTTCTGAAAATTTTCGCCAGATTTTGGCCAATGTATCAGGAGAACATGAAGTGGAAAAAGGTACACTAAATTTCAGCTTCAAACGCATCGCCTTAAAGTTGGAAATAAGAGGCGGAGGCCTTTCAAGAGGCGTTCGAAAATTCTGCGTCTCTTCGTTAAACAGTCACTGTCTCGAAACTTCTGCCCCACTTCTCGCTCACTGATTTGCTCTCCGGAGACGTTACTTTGTGCCATCCCTTTCGACGGTATGTTCTCCTGTTACAAAGCGCAATTTGTGCGTTCTGAAAATTTTCGCCAGATTTTGGCAATGTATCAGGAGAACATGAAGTGGAAAAAGGTACACTAAATTTCAGCTTCAAACGCATCGCCTTAAAGTTGGAAATAAGAGGCGGAGGCCTTTCAAGAGGCGTTCGAAAATTCTGCGTCTCTTCGTTAAACAGTCACTGTCTCTAAACTTCTGCCCCACTTCTCGCGCACTGATTTGCTCTCCGGAGACGTTACTTTGTGCCATCCCTTTCGACGGCATGTTCTCCTGTTACAAAGCGCAATTTTGTGCGTTCTGAAAATTTTCGCCAGATTTTGGCCAATGTATCAGGAGAACATGAAGTGGAAAAAGGTACACTAAATTTCAGCTTCAAAGGCATCGCTTTAAAGTTGCTAATATGAGGCGCATTCCTTTCAAGAGGCGTTCGAAAATTCTGCGTCTTTTCGTTAAACAGTCACTGTCTCGAAACATCTGCGCCACTCCTCGCTCTTCGATTTGCTCTCCGGAGACGTTACTTTGTGCCATCTCTTTCAACGGCATGTTCTCCTGTTACAAAGCCCAATGTTGTGCATTCTGAAAATTTTCGCCAGATTTTGGCCAATGTATCATGAGAACATGAAGTGGAAAGAGGTACACTAAATTTCAGCTTCAAAGGCATCGCTTTAAAGTTGCTAATATGAGGCGCATTCCTTTCAAGAGGCGTTCGAAAATTCTGCGTCTCTTCGTTAAACACTCACTGTCTCGAAACTTCTGCCCCACTTCTCGCGCACTGATTTGCTCTCCGGAGACGTTACTTTGTGCCATCCCTTTCGACGGCATGTTCTCCTGTTACAAAGCGCAATTTTGTGCGTTCTGAAAATTTTCGCCAGATTTTGGCCAATGTATCAGGAGAACATGAAGTGGAAAAAGGTACACTAAATTTCAGCTCCAAACGCATCGCCTTAAAGTTGGAAATAAGAGGCGCAGGCCTTTCAAGATGCGTTCGAAATTTCTGCGTCTCTTCGTTAAACAGTCACTGTCTCGAAACTTCTGCCCCACTTCTCGCGCACTGATTTGCTCTCCGGAGACGTTACTTTGTGCCATCCCTTTCGACGGCATGTTCTCCTGTTACAAAGCGCAATTTTGTGCGTTCTGAAAATTTTCGCCAGATTTTGGCCAATGTATCAGGAGAACATGAAGTGGAAAAAGGTACACTAAATTTCAGCTTCAAAGGCATCGCTTTAAAGTTGCTAATATGAGGCGCATTCCTTTCAAGAGGCGTTCGAAAATTCTGCGTCTCTTCGTTAAACAGTCACTGTCTCGAAACTTCTGCCCCACTTCTCGCGCACTGATTTGCTCTCCGGAGACGTTACTTTGTGCCATCCCTTTCGACGGCATGTTCTCCTGTTACAAAGCGCAATTTTGTGCGTTCTGAAAATTTTCGCCAGATTTTGGCCAATGTATCAGGAGAACATGAAGTGGAAAAAGGTATACTAAATTTCAGCTTCAAAGGCATCGCTTTAAAGTTGCTAATATGAGGCGCATTCCTTTCAAGAGGCGTTCGAAAATTCTGCGTCTTTTCGTTAAACAGTCACTGTCTCGAAACTTCTGCCCCACTTCTCGCGCACTGATTTGCTCTCCGGAGACGTTACTTTGTGCCATCCCTTTCGACGGCATGTTCTCCTGTTACAAAGCGCAATTTGTGCGTTCTGAAAATTTTCGCCAAATTTTGGCCAATGTATCAGGAGAACATGAAGTGGAAAGAGGTATACTAAATTTCAGCTTCAAAGGCATCGCCTTAAAGTTGGAAATAAGAGGCGGAGGCCTTTTAAGAGGCGTTCGAAAATTCTGCGTCTCTTCGTTAAACAGTCACTGTCTCGAAACATCTGCGCCACTCCTCGCACTTCGATTTGATCTCCGGAGACGTTACTTTGTGCCACCTCTTTCGACGGCATGTTCTCCTGTTACAAAGCCCAATGTTGTGCATTCTGAAAATTTTCGCCAAATTTGGGCCAATGTATGAGGAGAACATGAAGTGGAAAGAGGAATAGTAAATTTCAGCTTCAAACGCATCGCCTTAAAGTTGGAAATAAGAGGCGGAGGCCTTTCAAGAGGCGTTCGAAAATTCTGCGTCCCTTCGTTAAACAGTCACTGTCTCGAAACGTCTGCCCCACTTCTCGCGCACTGATTTGCTCTCCGGAGACGTTACTTTGTGCCATCCCTTTCGACGGCATGTTCTCCTGTTACAAAGCGCAATTTTGTGCGTTCTGAAAATTTTCGCCAGATTTTGGCCAATGTATCAGGAGAACATGAAGTGGAAAAGGTACACTAAATTTCAGCTTCAAACGCATCGCCTTAACGTTGGAAATAAGAGGCGCAGGCCTTTCAAGATGCGTTAGAAATTTCTGCGTCTCTTCGTTAAACAGTCACTGTCTCGAAACTTCTGCCCCACTTCTCGCGCACTGATTTGCTCTCCGGAGACGTTACTTTGTGCCATCCCTTTCGACGGCATGTTCTCCTGTTACAAAGCGCAATTTTGTGCGTTCTGAAAATTTTCGCCAGATTTTGGCCAATGTATCAGGAGAACATGAAGTGGAAAAAGGTACACTAAATTTCAGCTTCAAACGCATCGCCTTAACGTTGGAAATAAGAGGCGCAGGCCTTTCAAGATGCGTTAGAAATTTCTGCGTCTCTTCGTTAAACAGTCACTGTCTCGAAACTTCTGCCCCACTTCTCGCGCACTGATTTGCTCTCCGGAGACGTTACTTTGTGCCATCCCTTTCGACGGCATGTTCTCCTGTTACAAAGCGCAATTTTGTGCGTTCTGAAAATTTTCGCCAGATTTTGGCCAATGTATCAGGAGAACATGAAGTGGAAAAAGGTACACTAAATTTCAGCTTCAAAGGCATCGCTTTAAAGTTGCTAATATGAGGCGCATTCCTTTCAAGAGGCGTTCGAAAATTCTGCGTCTCTTCGTTAAACACTCACTGTCTCGAAACTTCTGCCCCACTTCTCGCGCACTGATTTGCTCTCCGGAGACGTTACTTTGTGCCATCCCTTTCGACGGCATGTTCTCCTGTTACAAAGCGCAATTTTGTGCGTTCTGAAAATTTTCGCCAGATTTTGGCCAATGTATCAGGAGAACATGAAGTGGAAAAAGGTACACTAAATTTCAGCTCCAAACGCATCGCCTTAAAGTTGGAAATAAGAGGCGCAGGCCTTTCAAGATGCGTTCGAAATTTCTGCGTCTCTTCGTTAAACAGTCACTGTCTCGAAACTTCTGCCCCACTTCTCGCGCACTGATTTGCTCTCCGGAGACGTTACTTTGTGCCATCCCTTTCGACGGCATGTTCTCCTGTTACAAAGCGCAATTTTGTGCGTTCTGAAAATTTTCGCCAGATTTTGGCCAATGTATCAGGAGAACATGAAGTGGAAAAAGGTACACTAAATTTCAGCTTCAAAGGCATCGCTTTAAAGTTGCTAATATGAGGCGCATTCCTTTCAAGAGGCGTTCGAAAATTCTGCGTCTCTTCGTTAAACAGTCACTGTCTCGAAACTTCTGCCCCACTTCTCGCGCACTGATTTGCTCTCCGGAGACGTTACTTTGTGCCATCCCTTTCGACGGCATGTTCTCCTGTTACAAAGCGCAATTTTGTGCGTTCTGAAAATTTTCGCCAGATTTTGGCCAATGTATCAGGAGAACATGAAGTGGAAAAAGGTATACTAAATTTCAGCTTCAAAGGCATCGCTTTAAAGTTGCTAATATGAGGCGCATTCCTTTCAAGAGGCGTTCGAAAATTCTGCGTCTTTTCGTTAAACAGTCACTGTCTCGAAACTTCTGCCCCACTTCTCGCGCACTGATTTGCTCTCCGGAGACGTTACTTTGTGCCATCCCTTTCGACGGCATGTTCTCCTGTTACAAAGCGCAATTTTGTGCGTTCTGAAAATTTTCGCCAAATTTTGGCCAATGTATCAGGAGAACATGAAGTGGAAAGAGGTATACTAAATTTCAGCTTCAAAGGCATCGCCTTAAAGTTGGAAATAAGAGGCGGAGGCCTTTTAAGAGGCGTTCGAAAATTCTGCGTCTCTTCGTTAAACAGTCACTGTCTCGAAACATCTGCGCCACTCCTCGCACTTCGATTTGATCTCCGGAGACGTTACTTTGTGCCACCTCTTTCGACGGCATGTTCTCCTGTTACAAAGCCCAATGTTGTGCATTCTGAAAATTTTCGCCAAATTTGGGCCAATGTATGAGGAGAACATGAAGTGGAAAGAGGAATAGTAAATTTCAGCTTCAAACGCATCGCCTTAAAGTTGGAAATAAGAGGCGGAGGCCTTTCAAGAGGCGTTCGAAAATTCTGCGTCCCTTCGTTAAACAGTCACTGTCTCGAAACGTCTGCCCCACTTCTCGCGCACTGATTTGCTCTCCGGAGACGTTACTTTGTGCCATCCCTTTCGACGGCATGTTCTCCTGTTACAAAGCGCAATTTTGTGCGTTCTGAAAATTTTCGCCAGATTTTGGCCAATGTATCAGGAGAACATGAAGTGGAAAAAGGTACACTAAATTTCAGCTTCAAACGCATCGCCTTAACGTTGGAAATAAGAGGCGCAGGCCTTTCAAGATGCGTTAGAAATTTCTGCGTCTCTTCGTTAAACAGTCACTGTCTCGAAACTTCTGCCCCACTTCTCGCGCACTGATTTGCTCTCCGGAGACGTTACTTTGTGCCATCCCTTTCGACGGCATGTTCTCCTGTTACAAAGCGCAATTTTGTGCGTTCTGAAAATTTTCGCCAGATTTTGGCCAATGTATCAGGAGAACATGAAGTGGAAAAAGGTACACTAAATTTCAGCTTCAAAGGCATCGCTTTAAAGTTGCTAATATGAGGCGCATTCCTTTCAAGAGGCGTTCGAAAATTCTGCGTCTCTTCGTTAAACAGTCACTGTCTCGAAACTTCTGCCCCACTTCTCGCGCACTGATTTGCTCTCCGGAGACGTTACTTTGTGCCATCCCTTTCGACGGCATGTTCTCCTGTTACAAAGCGCAATTTTGTGCGTTCTGAAAATTTTCGCCAGATTTTGGCCAATGTATCAGGAGAACATGAAGTGGAAAAAGGTACACTAAATTTCAGCTTCAAACGCATCGCCTTAAAGTTGGAAATAAGAGGCGCAGGCCTTTCAAGAGGCGTTCGAAAATTCTGCGTCTCTTCGTTAAACAGTCACTGTCTCGAAACTTCTGCCCCACTTCTCGCGCACTGATTTGCTCTCCGGAGACGTTACTTTGTGCCATCCCTTTCGACGGCATGTTCTCCTGTTACAAAGCGCAATTTTGTGCGTTCTGAAAATTTTCGCCAGATTTTGGCCAATGTATCAGGAGAACATGAAGTGGAAAAAGGTATAGTAAATTTCAGCTTCAAAGGCATCGCCTTAAAGTTGGAAATAAGAGGCGGAGGCCTTTCAAGAGGCGTTCGAAAATTCTGCGTCTCTTCGTAAAACAGTCACTGTCTCGAAACATCTGCGCCACTCCTCGCTCTTCGATTTGCTCTCCGGAGACGTTACTTTGTGCCATCTCTTTCAACGGCATGTTCTACTGTTACAAAGCGCAATTTTGTGCGTTCTGAAAATTTTCGCCAGATTTTGGCCAATGTATCAGGAGAACATGAAGTGGAAAAAGGTACACTAATTTCAGCTTCAAAGGCATCGCTTTAAAGTTGCTAATATGAGGCGCATTCCTTTCAAGAGGCGTTCGAAAATTCTGCGTCTCTTCGTTAAACAGTCACTGTCTCGAAACTTCGGCCCCACTTCTCGCGCACTGATTTGCTCTCCGGAGACGTTACTTTGTGCCATCCCTTTCGACGGCATGTTCTCCTGTTACAAAGCGCAATTTTGTGCGTTCTGAAAATTTTCGCCAGATTTTGGCCAATGTATCAGGAGAACATGAAGTGGAAAAAGGTATACTAAATTTCAGCTTCAAAGCATCGCTTTAAAGTTGCTAATATGAGGCGCATTCCTTTCAAGAGGCGTTCGAAAATTCTGCGTCTTTTCGTTAAACAGTCACTGTCTCGAAACTTCTGCCCCACTTCTCGCGCACTGATTTGCTCTCCGGAGACGTTACTTTGTGCCATCCCTTTCGACGGCATGTTCTCCTGTTACAAAGCGCAATTTTGTGCGTTCTGAAAATTTTCGCCAAATTTTGGCCAATGTATCAGGAGAACATGAAGTGGAAAGAGGTATACTAAATTTCAGCTTCAAAGGCATCGCCTTAAAGTTGGAAATAAGAGGCGGAGGCCTTTTAAGAGGCGTTCGAAAATTCTGCGTCTCTTCGTTAAACAGTCACTGTCTCGAAACATCTGCGCCACTCCTCGCACTTCGATTTGATCTCCGGAGACGTTACTTTGTGCCACCTCTTTCGACGGCATGTTCTCCTGTTACAAAGCCCAATGTTGTGCATTCTGAAAATTTTCGCCAAATTTGGGCCAATGTATGAGGAGAACATGAAGTGGAAAGAGGAATAGTAAATTTCAGCTTCAAACGCATCGCCTTAAAGTTGGAAATAAGAGGCGGAGGCCTTTCAAGAGGCGTTCGAAAATTCTGCGTCCCTTCGTTAAACAGTCACTGTCTCGAAACGTCTGCCCCACTTCTCGCGCACTGATTTGCTCTCCGGAGACGTTACTTTGTGCCATCCCTTTCGACGGCATGTTCTCCTGTTACAAAGCGCAATTTTGTGCGTTCTGAAAATTTTCGCCAGATTTTGGCCAATGTATCAGGAGAACATGAAGTGGAAAAAGGTACACTAAATTTCAGCTTCAAACGCATCGCCTTAACGTTGGAAATAAGAGGCGCAGGCCTTTCAAGATGCGTTAGAAATTTCTGCGTCTCTTCGTTAAACAGTCACTGTCTCGAAACTTCTGCCCCACTTCTCGCGCACTGATTTGCTCTCCGGAGACGTTACTTTGTGCCATCCCTTTCGACGGCATGTTCTCCTGTTACAAAGCGCAATTTTGTGCGTTCTGAAAATTTTCGCCAGATTTTGGCCAATGTATGAGGAGAACATGAAGTGGAAAGAGGAATAGTAAATTTCAGCTTCAAACGCATCGCCTTAAAGTTGGAAATAAGAGGCGGAGGCCTTTCAAGAGGCGTTCGAAAATTCTGCGTCCCTTCGTTAAACAGTCACTGTCTCGAAACGTCTGCCCCACTTCTCGCGCACTGATTTGCTCTCCGGAGACGTTACTTTGTGCCATCCCTTTCGACGGCATGTTCTCCTGTTACAAAGCGCAATTTTGTGCGTTCTGAAAATTTTCGCCAGATTTTGGCCAATGTATCAGGAGAACATGAAGTGGAAAAAGGTACACTAAATTTCAGCTTCAAACGCATCGCCTTAACGTTGGAAATAAGAGGCGCAGGCCTTTCAAGATGCGTTAGAAATTTCTGCGTCTCTTCGTTAAACAGTCACTGTCTCGAAACTTCTGCCCCACTTCTCGCGCACTGATTTGCTCTCCGGAGACGTTACTTTGTGCCATCCCTTTCGACGGCATGTTCTCCTGTTACAAAGCGCAATTTTGTGCGTTCTGAAAATTTTCGCCAGATTTTGGCCAATGTATCAGGAGAACATGAAGTGGAAAAAGGTACACTAAATTTCAGCTTCAAAGGCATCGCTTTAAAGTTGCTAATATGAGGCGCATTCCTTTCAAGAGGCGTTCGAAAATTCTGCGTCTCTTCGTTAAACAGTCACTGTCTCGAAACTTCTGCCCCACTTCTCGCGCACTGATTTGCTCTCCGGAGACGTTACTTTGTGCCATCCCTTTCGACGGCATGTTCTCCTGTTACAAAGCGCAATTTTGTGCGTTCTGAAAATTTTCGCCAGATTTTGGCCAATGTATCAGGAGAACATGAAGTGGAAAAAGGTATACTAAATTTCAGCTTCAAAGGCATCGCCTTAAAGTTGGAAATAAGAGGCGCAGGCCTTTCAAGAGGCGTTCGAAAATTCTGCGTCTCTTCGTTAAACAGTCACTGTCTCGAAACTTCTGCCCCACTTCTCGCGCACTGATTTGCTCTCCGGAGACGTTACTTTGTGCCATCCCTTTCGACGGCATGTTCTCCTGTTACAAAGCGCAATTTTGTGCGTTCTGAAAATTTTCGCCAAATTTTGGCCAATGTATCAGGAGAACATGAAGTGGAAAGAGGTATACTAAATTTCAGCTTCAAACGCATCGCCTTAAAGTTGGAAATAAGAGGCGGAGGCCTTTCAAGAGGCGTTCGAAAATTCTGCGTCTCTTCGTTAAACAGTCACTGTCTCGAAACTTCTGCCCCACTTCTCGCGCACTGATTTGCTCTCCGGAGACGTTACTTTGTGCCATCCCTTTCGACGGCATGTTCTCCTGTTACAAAGCGCAATTTTGTGCGTTCTGAAAATTTTCGCCAGATTTTGGCCAATGTATCAGGAGAGCATGAAGTGGAAAAAGGTACACTAAATTTCAGCTTCAAACGCATCGCCTTAAAGTTGGAAATAAGAGGCGCAGGCCTTTCAAGATGCGTTAGAAATTTCTGCGTCTCTTCGTTAAACAGTCACTGTCTCGAAACTTCTGCCCCACTTCTCGCGCACTGATTTGCTCTCCGGAGACGTTACTTTGTGCCATCCCTTTCGACGGCATGTTCTCCTGTTACAAAGCGCAATTTTGTGCGTTCTGAAAATTTTCGCCAGATTTTGGCCAATGTATCAGGAGAACATGAAGTGGAAAAAGGTACACTAAATTTCAGCTTCAAAGGCATCGCTTTAAAGTTGCTAATATGAGGCGCATTCCTTTCAAGAGGCGTTCGAAAATTCTGCGTCTCTTCGTTAAACAGTCACTGTCTCGAAACTTCTGCCCCACTTCTCGCGCACTGATTTGCTCTCCGGAGACGTTACTTTGTGCCATCCCTTTCGACGGCATGTTCTCCTGTTACAAAGCGCAATTTTGTGCGTTCTGAAAATTTTCGCCAGATTTTGGCCAATGTATCAGGAGAACATGAAGTGGAAAAAGGTATAGTAAATTTCAGCTTCAAAGGCATCGCCTTAAAGTTGGAAATAAGAGGCGGAGGCCTTTCAAGAGGCGTTCGAAAATTCTGCGTCTCTTCGTAAAACAGTCACTGTCTCGAAACATCTGCGCCACTCCTCGCTCTTCGATTTGCTCTCCGGAGACGTTACTTTGTGCCATCTCTTTCAACGGCATGTTCTACTGTTACAAAGCGCAATTTTGTGCGTTCTGAAAATTTTCGCCAGATTTTGGCCAATGTATCAGGAGAACATGAAGTGGAAAAAGGTACACTAAATTTCAGCTTCAAAGGCATCGCTTTAAAGTTGCTAATATGAGGCGCATTCCTTTCAAGAGGCGTTCGACAATTCTGCGTCTCTTCGTTAAACAGTCACTGTCTCGAAACTTCGGCCCCACTTCTCGCGCACTGATTTGCTCTCCGGAGACGTTACTTTGTGCCACCCCTTTCGACGGCATGTTCTCCTGTTACAAAGCGCAATTTTGTGCGTTCCGAAAATTTTCGCCAGATTTTGGCCAATGTATCAGGAGAACATGAAGTGGAAAAAGGTACACTAAATTTCAGCTTCAAACGCATCGCCTTAAAGTTGGAAATAAGAGGCAGAGGCCTTTCAAGAGGGGTTCGAAAATTCTGCGTCTCTTCGTTAAACAGTCACTGTCTCGAAACATCTGCCCCACTTCTCGCGCACTGATTTGCTCTCCGGAGACGTTACTTTGTGCCATCCCTTTCGACGGCATGTTCTCCTGTTACAAAGCGCAATTTTGTGCGTTCTGAAAATTTTCGCCAGATTTTGGCCAATGTATCAGGAGAACATGAAGTGGAAAAAGGTACACTAAATTTCAGCTTCAAACGCATCGCCTTAAAGTTGGAAATAAGAGGCGGCGGCCTTTCAAGAGGCGTTCGAAAATTCTGCGTCTCTTCGTTAAACAGTCACTGTCTCGAAACTTCGGCCCCACTTCTCGCGCACTGATTTGCTCTCCGGAGACGTTACTTTGTGCCACCCCTTTCGACGGCATGTTCTCCTGTTACAAAGCGCAATTTTGTGCGTTCCGAAAATTTTCGCCAGATTTTGGCCAATGTATCAGGAGAACATGAAGTGGAAAAAGGTACACTAAATTTCAGCTTCAAACGCATCGCCTTAAAGTTGGAAATAAGAGGCGGCGGCCTTTCAAGAGGCGTTCGAAAATTCTGCGTCTCTTCGTTAAACAGTCACTGTTTCGAAACTTCTGCCCCACTCCTCGCGCACTGATTTGCTCTCCGGAGACGTTACTTTGTGCCATCCCTTTCGACGGCATGTTCTCCTGTTACAAAGCGCAATTTTGTGCGTTCTGAAAATTTTCGCCAGATTTTGGCCAATGTATCAGGAGAACATGAAGTGGAAAAAGGTACACTAAATTTCAGCTTCAAAGGCATCGCTTTAAAGTTGCTAATATGAGGCGCATTCCTTTCAAGAGGCGTTCGAAAATTCTGCGTCTTTTCGTTAAACAGTCACTGTCTCGAAACATCTGCGCCACTCCTCGCTCTTCGATTTGCTCTCCGGAGACGTTACTTTGTGCCATCTCTTTCAACGGCATGTTCTCCTGTTACAAAGCCCAATGTTGTGCATTCTGAAAATTTTCGCCAGATTTTGGCCAATGTATCATGAGAACATGAAGTGGAAAGAGGTACACTAAATTTCAGCTTCAAAGGCATCGCTTTAAAGTTGCTAATATGAGGCGCATTCCTTTCAAGAGGCGTTCGAAAATTCTGCGTCTCTTCGTTAAACAGTCACTGTCTCGAAACTTCTGCCCCACTTCTCGCTCACTGATTTGCTCTCCGGAGACGTTACTTTGTGCCATCCCTTTCGACGGCATGTTCTCCTGTTACAAAGCGCAATTTTGTGCGTTCTGAAAATTTTCGCCAGATTTTGGCCAATGTATCAGGAGAACATGAAGTGGAAAAAGGTACACTAAATTTCAGCTTCAAAGGCATCGCTTTAAAGTTGCTAATATGAGGCGCATTCCTTTCAAGAGGCGTTCGAAAATTGTGCGTCTCTTCGTTAAACAGTCACTGTCTCGAAACTTCTGCCCCACTTCTCGCGCACTGATTTGCTCTCCGGAGACGTTACTTTGTGCCATCCCTTTCGACGGCATGTTCTCCTGTTGCAAAGCGCAATTTTGTGCGTTCTGAAAATTTTCGCCAGATTTTGGCCAATATATCAAGAGAACATGAAGTGGAAAGAGGTACACTAAATTTCAGCTTCGAAGGCATCGCTTTAAAGTTGCTAATATGAGGCGCATTCCTTTCAAGAGGCGTTCGAAAATTCTGCGTCTCTTCGTTAAACAGTCACTGTCTCGAAACTTCGGCCCCACTTCTCGCGCACTGATTTGCTCTCCGGAGACGTTACTTTGTGCCACCCCTTTCGACGGCATGTTCTCCTGTTACAAAGCGCAATTTTGTGCGTTCCGAAAATTTTCGCCAGATTTTGGCCAATGTATCAGGAGAACATGAAGTGGAAAAAGGTACACTAAATTTCAGCTTCAAACGCATCGCCTTAAAGTTGGAAATAAGAGGCGGCGGCCTTTCAAGAGGCGTTCGAAAATTCTGCGTCTCTTCGTTAAACAGTCACTGTTTCGAAACTTCTGCCCCACTCCTCGCGCACTGATTTGCTCTCCGGAGACGTTACTTTGTGCCATCCCTTTCGACGGCATGTTCTCCTGTTACAAAGCGCAATTTTGTGCGTTCTGAAAATTTTCGCCAGATTTTGGCCAATGTATCAGGAGAACATGAAGTGGAAAAAGGTACACTAAATTTCAGCTTCAAAGGCATCGCTTTAAAGTTGCTAATATGAGGCGCATTCCTTTCAAGAGGCGTTCGAAAATTCTGCGTCTTTTCGTTAAACAGTCACTGTCTCGAAACATCTGCGCCACTCCTCGCTCTTCGATTTGCTCTCCGGAGACGTTACTTTGTGCCATCTCTTTCAACGGCATGTTCTCCTGTTACAAAGCCCAATGTTGTGCATTCTGAAAATTTTCGCCAGATTTTGGCCAATGTATCATGAGAACATGAAGTGGAAAGAGGTACACTAAATTTCAGCTTCAAAGGCATCGCTTTAAAGTTGCTAATATGAGGCGCATTCCTTTCAAGAGGCGTTCGAAAATTCTGCGTCTCTTCGTTAAACAGTCACTGTCTCGAAACTTCTGCCCCACTTCTCGCTCACTGATTTGCTCTCCGGAGACGTTACTTTGTGCCATCCCTTTCGACGGCATGTTCTCCTGTTACAAAGCGCAATTTTGTGCGTTCTGAAAATTTTCGCCAGATTTTGGCCAATGTATCAGGAGAACATGAAGTGGAAAAAGGTACACTAAATTTCAGCTTCAAAGGCATCGCTTTAAAGTTGCTAATATGAGGCGCATTCCTTTCAAGAGGCGTTCGAAAATTGTGCGTCTCTTCGTTAAACAGTCACTGTCTCGAAACTTCTGCCCCACTTCTCGCGCACTGATTTGCTCTCCGGAGACGTTACTTTGTGCCATCCCTTTCGACGGCATGTTCTCCTGTTGCAAAGCGCAATTTTGTGCGTTCTGAAAATTTTCGCCAGATTTTGGCCAATATATCAAGAGAACATGAAGTGGAAAGAGGTACACTAAATTTCAGCTTCGAAGGCATCGCTTTAAAGTTGCTAATATGAGGCGCATTCCTTTCAAGAGGCGTTCGAAAATTCTGCGTCTCTTCGTTAAACAGTCACTGTCTCGAAACTTCGGCCCCACTTCTCGCGCACTGATTTGCTCTCCGGAGACGTTACTTTGTGCCACCCCTTTCGACGGCATGTTCTCCTGTTACAAAGCGCAATTTTGTGCGTTCCGAAAATTTTCGCCAGATTTTGGCCAATGTATCAGGAGAACATGAAGTGGAAAAAGGTACACTAAATTTCAGCTTCAAACGCATCGCCTTAAAGTTGGAAATAAGAGGCGGCGGCCTTTCAAGAGGCGTTCGAAAATTCTGCGTCTCTTCGTTAAACAGTCACTGTTTCGAAACTTCTGCCCCACTCCTCGCGCACTGATTTGCTCTCCGGAGACGTTACTTTGTGCCATCCCTTTCGACGGCATGTTCTCCTGTTACAAAGCGCAATTTTGTGCGTTCTGAAAATTTTCGCCAGATTTTGGCCAATGTATCAGGAGAACATGAAGTGGAAAAAGGTACACTAAATTTCAGCTTCAAAGGCATCGCTTTAAAGTTGCTAATATGAGGCGCATTCCTTTCAAGAGGCGTTCGAAAATTCTGCGTCTTTTCGTTAAACAGTCACTGTCTCGAAACATCTGCGCCACTCCTCGCTCTTCGATTTGCTCTCCGGAGACGTTACTTTGTGCCATCTCTTTCAACGGCATGTTCTCCTGTTACAAAGCCCAATGTTGTGCATTCTGAAAATTTTCGCCAGATTTTGGCCAATGTATCATGAGAACATGAAGTGGAAAGAGGTACACTAAATTTCAGCTTCAAAGGCATCGCTTTAAAGTTGCTAATATGAGGCGCATTCCTTTCAAGAGGCGTTCGAAAATTCTGCGTCTCTTCGTTAAACAGTCACTGTCTCGAAACTTCTGCCCCACTTCTCGCTCACTGATTTGCTCTCCGGAGACGTTACTTTGTGCCATCCCTTTCGACGGCATGTTCTCCTGTTACAAAGCGCAATTTTGTGCGTTCTGAAAATTTTCGCCAGATTTTGGCCAATGTATCAGGAGAACATGAAGTGGAAAAAGGTACACTAAATTTCAGCTTCAAAGGCATCGCTTTAAAGTTGCTAATATGAGGCGCATTCCTTTCAAGAGGCGTTCGAAAATTGTGCGTCTCTTCGTTAAACAGTCACTGTCTCGAAACTTCTGCCCCACTTCTCGCGCACTGATTTGCTCTCCGGAGACGTTACTTTGTGCCATCCCTTTCGACGGCATGTTCTCCTGTTGCAAAGCGCAATTTTGTGCGTTCTGAAAATTTTCGCCAGATTTTGGCCAATATATCAAGAGAACATGAAGTGGAAAGAGGTACACTAAATTTCAGCTTCGAAGGCATCGCTTTAAAGTTGCTAATATGAGGCGCATTCCTTTCAAGAGGCGTTCGAAAATTCTGCGTCTCTTCGTTAAACAGTCACTGTCTCGAAACTTCTGCCCCACTTCTCGCGCACTGATTTGCTCTCCGGAGACGTTACTTTGTGCCATCCCTTTCGACGGCATGTTCTCCTGTTACAAAGCGCAATTTTGTGCGTTCTGAAAATTTTCGCCAGATTTTGGCCAATGTATCAGGAGAACATGAAGTGGAAAAAGGTACACTAAATTTCAGCTTCAAAGGCATCGCTTTAGAGTTGCTAATATGAGGCGCATTCCTTTCAAGAGGCGTTCGAAAATTCTGCGTCTCTTCGTTAAACAGTCACTGTCTCGAAACTTCTGCCCCACTTCTCGCGCACTGATTTGCTCTCCGGAGACGTTACTTTGTGCCATCCCTTTCGACGGCATGTTCTCCTGTTACAAAGCGCAATTTTGTGCGTTCTGAAAATTTTCGCCAGATTTTGGCCAATGTATCAGGAGAACATGAAGTGGAAAAAGGTATAGTAAATTTCAGCTTCAAAGGCATCGCTTTAAAGTTGCTAATATGAGGCGCATTCCTTTCAAGAGGCGTTCGAAAATTCTGCGTCTCTTCGTTAAACAGTCACTGTCTCGAAACTTCTGCCCCACTTCTCGCGCACTGATTTGCTCTCCGGAGACGTTACTTTGTGCCATCCCTTTCGACGGCATGTTCTCCTGTTACAAAGCGCAATTTTGTGCGTTCTGAAAATTTTCGCCAGATTTTGGCCAATGTATCAGGAGAACATGAAGTGGAAAAAGGTACACTAAATTTCAGCTTCAAAGGCATCGCTTTAAAGTTGCTAATATGAGGCGTATTCCTTTCAAGAGGCGTTCGAAAATTCTGCGCCTTTTCGTTAAACAGTCACTGTCTCGAAACTTCTGCCCCACTTCTCGCTCACTGATTTGCTCTCCGGAGACGTTACTTTGTGCCATCCCTTTCGACGGCATGTTCTCCTGTTACAAAGTCCAATTTTGTGCATTCTGAAAATTTTCGCCAAATTTTGGCCAATGTATCAGGAGAACATGAAGTGGAAAGAGGTATACTAAATTTCAGCTTCAAAGGCATCGCCTTAAAGTTGGAAATAAGAGGCGGAGGCCTTTCAAGAGGCGTTCGAAAGTTCTGCGTCTCTTCGTTAAACAGTCACTGTCTCGAAACATCTGCGCCACTCCTCGCACTTCGATTTGATCTCCGGAGACGTTACTTTGTGCCACCTCTTTCGACGGCATGTTCTCCTGTTACAAAGCCCAATGTTGTGCATTCTGAAAATTTTCGCCAAATTTGGGCCAATGTATGAGGAGAACATGAAGTGGAAAGAGGTATAGTAAATTTCAGCTTCATAGGCATCGCCCTAAAGTTGGAAATAAGAGGCGGAGGCCTTTCAAGAGGCGTTCGAAAATTCTGCGTCTCTTCGTAAAACAGTCACTGTCTCGAAACATCTGCGCCACTCCTCGCTCTTCGATTTGCTCTCCGGAGACGTTACTTTGTGCCATCTCTTTCAACGGCATGTTCTCCTGTTACAAAGCGCAATTTTGTGCGTTCTGAAAATTTTCGCCAGATTTTGGCCAATGTATCAGGAGAACATAAAGTGGAAAAAGGTACACTAAATTTCAGCTTCAAACGCATCGCCTTAAAGTTGGAAATAAGAGGCGGAGGCCTTTCAAGAGGCGTTCGAAAATTCTGCGTCTCTTCGTTAAACAGTCACTGTCTCGAAACATCTGCGCCACTCCTCGCTCTTCGATTTGCTCTCCGGTGACGTTACTTTGTGCCATCTCTTTCAACGGCATGTTCTCCTGTTACAAAGCGCAATTTTGTGCGTTCTGAAAATTTTCGCCAGATTTTGGCCAATGTATCAGGAGAACATGAAGTGGAAAAAGGTACACTAAATTTCAGCTTCAAACGCATCGCCTTAAAGTTGGAAATAAGAGGCGGAGGCCTTTCAAGGGGCGTTCGAAAATTATGCGTCTCTTCGTTAAACAGTCACTGTCTCGAAACTTCTGCCCCACTTCTCGCGCACTGATTTGCTCTCCGGAGACGTTACTTTGTGCCATCCCTTTCGACGGCATGTTCTCCTGTTACAAAGCGCAATTTTGTGCGTTCCGAAAATTTTCGCCAGATTTTGGCCAATGTATCAGGAGAACATAAAGTGGAAAAAGGTACACTAAATTTCAGCTTCAAACGCATCGCCTTAAAGTTGGAAATAAGAGGCGGAGGCCTTTCAAGAGGCGTTCGAAAATTCTGCGTCTCTTCGTTAAACAGTCACTGTCTCGAAACATCTGCGCCACTCCTCGCTCTTCGATTTGCTCTCCGGTGACGTTACTTTGTGCCATCTCTTTCAACGGCATGTTCTCCTGTTACAAAGCGCAATTTTGTGCGTTCTGAAAATTTTCGCCAGATTTTGGCCAATATATCATGAGAACATGAAGTGGAAAGAGGTATACTAAATTTCAGCTTCAAATGCATCATCTTAAAGTTGCCAATAAGAGGCGCAGGCCTTTCAAGAGGGGTTCGAAAATTCTGCGTCTCTTCGTTATACAGTCACTGTCTCGAAACACATGCGCCACTTCTCGCTCATTGATTTGCTCTCCGGAGACGTTACTTTGTGCCATCTCTTTCAACGGCATGATCTCCTGTTAAAAAGCGCAATTTTGAGCATTCTGAAAATATTCGCAGGTTTTGGCCAATATATCAGGAGAACATGAAGTGGAAAGAGGTATACTAAATTTCAGCTTCAAACGCATCGCCTTAAAGTTGGAAATAAGAGGCGGAGGCCTTTCAAGAGGCGTTCGAAAATTCTGCGTCTCTTCGTTAAACAGTCACTGTCTCGAAACATCTGCGCCACTCCTCCCTCTTTGATTTGCTCTATGGAGACTTTACTTTGTGCCATCTCTTTCAACGGCATGATCTCCTGTTAAAAAGCGCAATTTTGTGAATTCTGAAAATATTCGCAAGTTTTGGCCAATATATCAGGAGAACATGAAGTGGAAAGAGGTACACTAAATTTCAGCTTCAAAGGCATCGCTTTAAAGTTGCTAATAGAGGCATAGGCCTTTCAAGAGGCGTTCCAAAATTCTGCGTCTCTTCGTTAAACAGTCACTGTCTCGAAACATCTGCGCCACTCCTCGCTCTTTGATTTGCTCTATGGAGACGTTACTTTGTGCCATCTCTTTCAACGGCATGATCTCCTGTTAAAAAGCGCAATTTTGTGCATTCTGAAAATATTCGCAGGTTTTGGCCAATATATCAGGAGAACATGAAGTGGAAAGAGGTACACTAAATTTCAGCTTCAAAGGCATCGCTTTAAAGTTGCTAATATGAGGCGCATTCCTTTCAAGAGGCGTTCGAAAAATCTGCGTCTCTTCGTTAAACAGTCACTGTCTCGAAACTTCTGCCCCACTTCTCGCGCACTGGTTTGCTCTCCGGAGACGTTACTTTGTGCCATCTCTTTCGACGGCATGTTCTCCTGTTACAAAGCCTAATGTTGTGCATTCTGAAAATTTTCGCCAGATTTTGGCCAATGTATCATGAGAACATGAAGTGGAAAGAGGTACACTAAATTTCAGCTTCAAAGGCATCGCTTTAAAGTTGCTAATATGAGGCGCATTCCTTTCAAGAGGCGTTCGAAAAATCTGCGTCTCTTCGTTAAACAGTCACTGTCTCGAAACTTCTGCCCCACTTCTCGCTCACTGATTTGCTCTCCGGAGACGTTACTTTGTGCCATCCCTTTCGACGGCATGTTCTCCTGTTACAAAGCGCAATTTTGTGCGTTCTGAAAATTTTCGCCAGATTTTGGACAACATATCATGAGAACATGGAGTGGAAAGAGGTATACTAAATTTCAGCTTCAAATGCATCACCTTAAAGTTGCCAATAAGAGGCGCATTCCTTTCAAGAGGCGTTCGAAAATTCTGCGTCTCTTCGTTAAGCAGTCACTGTCTCGAAACTTCTGCCCCACTTCTCGCTCACTGATTTGCTCTCCGGAGACGTTACTTTGTGCCATCCCTTTCGACGGCATGTTCTCCTGTTACACAGCGCAATTTTGTGCGTTCCGAAAATTTTCGCCAGATTTTGGCCAATGTATCAGGAGAACATGAAGTGGAAAAAGGTACACTAAATTTCAGCTTCAAACGCATCGCCTTAAAGTTGGAAATAAGAGGCGGAGGCCTTTCAACAGGCGTTCGAAAATTCTGCGTCTCTTCGTTAAACAGTCACTGTCTCGAAACATCTGCGCCACTTCTCGCGCACTGGTTTGCTCTCCGGAGACGTTACTTTGTGCCATCTCTTTCAATGGCATGTTCTCCTGTTACAAAGCGCAATTTTGTGCGTTCTGAAAATTTTCGCCAGATTTTGGCCAATATATCATGAGAACATGAAGCGGAAAGAGGTATACTAAATTTCAGCTTCAAACGCATCGCCTTAAAGTTGGAAATAAGAGGCGGAGGCCTTTCAACAGGCGTTCGAAAATTCTGCGTCTCTTCGTTAAACAGTCACTGTCTCGAAACATCTGCGCCACTCCTCGCTCTTCGATTTGCTCTCCGGTGACGTTACTTTGTGCCATCTCTTTCAATGGCATGTTCTCCTGTTACAAAGCGCAATTTTGTGCGTTCTGAAAATTTTCGCCAGATTTTGGCCAATATATCATGAGAACATGAAGTGGAAAGAGGTATACTAAATTTCAGCTTCAAATGCATCATCTTAAAGTTGCCAATAAGAGGCGCAGGCCTTTCAAGAGGGGTTCGAAAATTCTGCGTCTCTTCGTTATACAGTCACTGTCTCGAAACACATGCGCCACTTCTCGCTCATTGATTTGCTCTCCGGAGACGTTACTTTGTGCCATCTCTTTCAACGGCATGATCTGTTAAAAAGCGCAATTTTAAGCATTCTGAAAATATTCGCAGGTTTTGGCCAATATATCAGGAGAACATGAAGTGGAAAGAGGTATACTAAATTTCAGCTTCAAACGCATCGCCTTAAAGTTGGAAATAAGAGGCGGAGGCCTTTCAAGAGGCGTTCGAAAATTCTGCGTCTCTTCGTTAAACAGTCACTGTCTCGAAACATCTGCGCCACTCCTCCCTCTTTGATTTGCTCTATGGAGACTTTACTTTGTGCCATCTCTTTCAACGGCATGATCTCCTGTTAAAAAGCGCAATTTTGTGAATTCTGAAAATATTCGCAAGTTTTGGCCAATATATCAGGAGAACATGAAGTGGAATGAGGTATACTAAATTTCAGATTCAAAGGCATCGCCTTAAAGTTGCTAATAAGAGGCATAGGCCTTTCAAGAGGCGTTCCAAAATTCTGCGTCTCTTCGTTAAACAGTCACTGTCTCGAAACATCTGCGCCACTCCTCGCTCTTTGATTTGCTCTATGGAGACGTTACTTTGTGCCATCTCTTTCAACGGCATGATCTCCTGTTAAAAAGCGCAATTTTGTGCATTCTGAAAATATTCGCAGGTTTTGGCCAATATATCAGGAGAACATGAAGTGGAATGAGGTATACTAAATTTCAGTTTCAAAGGCATCGCCGTAAAGTTGCTAATAAGAAGCGCAGGCCTTTCAAGAGGTGTTCGAAAATTCTGCGTCTCTTCGTTAAACAGTCACTGTCTCGAAACATCTGCGCCACTTCTCGCTCTTTGATTTGCTCTCCGGAGACGTTACATTGTGCCATCTCTTTCGACGGCATGTTCTCCTGTTACAAAGCCCAATGTTGTGCATTCTAAAAATTTTCGCCAGATTTTGGCCAATGTATCATGAGAACATGAAGTGGAAAGAGGTACACTAAATTTCAGCTTCAAAGGCATCGCTTTAAAGTTGCTAATATGAGGCGCATTCCTTTCAAGAGGCGTTCGAAAAATCTGCGTCTCTTCGTTAAACAGTCACTGTCTCGAAACTTCTGCCCCACTTCTCGCTCACTGATTTGCTCTCCGGAGACGTTACTTTGTGCCATCCCTTTCGACGGCATGTTCTCCTGTTACACAGCGCAATTTTGTGCGTTCCGAAAATTTTCGCCAGATTTTGGCCAATGTATCAGGAGAACATGAAGTGGAAAAAGGTACACTAAATTTCAGCTTCAAACGCATCGCCTTAAAGTTGGAAATAAGAGGCGGAGGCCTTTCAACAGGCGTTCGAAAATTCTGCGTCTCTTCGTTAAACAGTCACTGTCTCGAAACATCTGCGCCACTTCTCGCGCACTGGTTTGCTCTCCGGAGACGTTACTTTGTGCCATCTCTTTCAATGGCATGTTCTCCTGTTACAAAGCGCAATTTTGTGCGTTCTGAAAATTTTCGCCAGATTTTGGCCAATATATCATGAGAACATGAAGTGGAAAGAGGTATACTAAATTTCAGCTTCAAACGCATCGCCTTAAAGTTGGAAATAAGAGGCGGAGGCCTTTCAACAGGCGTTCGAAAATTCTGCGTCTCTTCGTTAAACAGTCACTGTCTCGAAACATCTGCGCCACTCCTCGCTCTTCGATTTGCTCTCCGGTGACGTTACTTTGTGCCATCTCTATCAATGGCATGTTCTCCTGTTACAAAGCGCAATTTTGTGCGTTCTGAAAATTTTCGCCAGATTTTGGCCAATATATCATGAGAACATGAAGTGGAAAGAGGTATACTAAATTTCAGCTTCAAATGCATCATCTTAAAGTTGCCAATAAGAGGCGCAGGCCTTTCAAGAGGGGTTCGAAAATTCTGCGTCTCTTCGTTATACAGTCACTGTCTCGAAACACATGCGCCACTTCTCGCTCATTGATTTGCTCTCCGGAGACGTTACTTTGTGCCATCTCTTTCAACGGCATGATCTGTTAAAAAGCGCAATTTTAAGCATTCTGAAAATATTCGCAGGTTTTGGCCAATATATCAGGAGAACATGAAGTGGAAAGAGGTATACTAAATTTCAGCTTCAAACGCATCGCCTTAAAGTTGGAAATAAGAGGCGGAGGCCTTTCAAGAGGCGTTCGAAAATTCTGCGTCTCTTCGTTAAACAGTCACTGTCTCGAAACATCTGCGCCACTCCTCCCTCTTTGATTTGCTCTATGGAGACTTTACTTTGTGCCATCTCTTTCAACGGCATGATCTCCTGTTAAAAAGCGCAATTTTGTGAATTCTGAAAATATTCGCAAGTTTTGGCCAATATATCAGGAGAACATGAAGTGGAATGAGGTATACTAAATTTCAGATTCAAAGGCATCGCCTTAAAGTTGCTAATAAGAGGCATAGGCCTTTCAAGAGGCGTTCCAAAATTCTGCGTCTCTTCGTTAAACAGTCACTGTCTCGAAACATCTGCGCCACTCCTCGCTCTTTGATTTGCTCTATGGAGACGTTACTTTGTGCCATCTCTTTCAACGGCATGATCTCCTGTTAAAAAGCGCAATTTTGTGCATTCTGAAAATATTCGCAGGTTTTGGCCAATATATCAGGAGAACATGAAGTGGAATGAGGTATACTAAATTTCAGTTTCAAAGGCATCGCCGTAAAGTTGCTAATAAGAAGCGCAGGCCTTTCAAGAGGTGTTCGAAAATTCTGCGTCTCTTCGTTAAACAGTCACTGTCTCGAAACATCTGCGCCACTTCTCGCTCTTTGATTTGCTCTCCGGAGACGTTACATTGTGCCATCTCTTTCGACGGCATGTTCTCCTGTTACAAAGCCCAATGTTGTGCATTCTGAAAATTTTCGCCAGATTTTGGCCAATGTATCATGAGAACATGAAGTGGAAAGAGGTACACTAAATTTCAGCTTCAAAGGCATCGCTTTAAAGTTGCTAATATGAGGCGCATTCCTTTCAAGAGGCGTTCGAAAAATCTGCGTCTCTTCGTTAAACAGTCACTGTCTCGAAACTTCTGCCCCACTTCTCGCTCACTGATTTGCTCTCCGGAGACGTTACTTTGTGCCATCCCTTTCGACGGCATGTTCTCCTGTTACAAAGCGCAATTTTGTGCGTTCTGAAAATTTTCGCCAGATTTTGGACAACATATCATGAGAACATGGAGTGGAAAGAGGTATACTAAATTTCAGCTTCAAATGCATCACCTTAAAGTTGCCAATAAGAGGCGCAGGCCTTTCAAGAGGGGTTCCAAAATTCTGCGTCTCTTCGTTAAACAGTCACTGTCTCGAAACATCTGCGCCACTTCTCGCTCTTTGATTTGCTCTCCGGAGACGTTACTTTGAGCCATCCCTTTCGACGGCATGTTTTCCTGTTACAAAGCCCAATTTTGTGCATTCTGAAAATTTTGGCCAAATTTTGGCCAATGTATGAGGAGAACATGAAGTGGAAAGAGGTACGCTAAATTTCAGCTTCAAAGGCATCGCCTTAAAGTTGGAAATAAGAGGCGGAGGCCTTTCAAGAGGCGTTCGAAAATTCTGCGTCTCTTCGTAAAACAGTCACTGTCTCGAAACATCTGCGCCACTCCTCGCTCTTCGATTTGCTCTCCGGAGACGTTACTTTGTGCCATCTCTTTCAACGGCATGATCTCCTGTTAAAAAGCGCAATTTTGTGCATTCTGAAAATATTCGCATGTTTTGGCCAATATATCAGGAGAACATGAAGTGGAATGAGGTATACTAAATTTCAGCTTCAAAGGCATCGCCGTAAAGTTGCTAATAAGAGGCGCAGGCCTTTCAAGATGCGTTCGAAAATTCTGCGTCTCTTCGTTAAACAGTCACTGTCTCGAAACATCTGCGCCACTTCTCGCTCTTTGATTTGCTCTCCGGAGACGTTACTTTGAGCCATCCCTTTCGACGGCATGTTCTCCTGTTACAAAGCCCAATTTTGTGCATTCTGAAAATTTTGGCCAAATTTTGGCCAATGTATGAGGAGAACATGAAGTGGAAAGAGGTACACTAAATTTCAGCTTCAAAGGCATCGCTTTAAAGTTGCTAATATGAGGCGCATTCCTTTCAAGAGGCGTTCGAAAATTCTGCGTCTCTTCGTTAAGCAGTCACTGTCTCGAAACTTCTGCCCCACTTCTCGCTCTTTGATTTGCTCTCCGGAGACGTTACTTTGTGCCATCTCTTTCGACGGCATGTTCTCCTGTTACAAAGCCCAATGTTGTGCATTCTGAAAATTTTCGCCAGATTTTGGCCAATGTATCATGAGAACATGAAGTGGAAAGAGGTACACTAAATTTCAGCTTCAAAGGCATCGCTTTAAAGTTGCTAATATGAGGCGCATTCCTTTCAAGATGCGTTCGAAAAATCTGCGTCTCTTCGTTAAACAGTCACTGTCTCGAAACTTCTGCCCCACTTCTCGCTCACTGATTTGCTCTCCGGAGACGTTACTTTGTGCCATCCCTTTCGACGGCATGTTCTCCTGTTACAAAGCGCAATTTTGTGCGTTCTGAAAATTTTCGCCAGATTTTGGACAACATATCATGAGAACATGGAGTGGAAAGAGGTATACTAAATTTCAGCTTCAAATGCATCACCTTAAAGTTGCCAATAAGAGGCGCAGGCCTTTCAAGAGGGGTTCGAAAATTCTGCGTCTCTTCGTTATACAGTCACTGTCTCGAAACACATGCGCCACTTCTCGCTCATTGATTTGCTCTCCGGAGACGTTACTTTGTGCCATCTCTTTCAACGGCATGATCTCCTGTTAAAAAGCGCAATTTTGTGCATTCTGAAAATATTCGCAGGTTTTGGCCAATATATCAGGAGAACATGAAGTGGAATGAGGTATACTAAATTTCAGCTTCAAAGGCATCGCCGTAAAGTTGCTAATAAGAGGTGGAGGCCATTCAAGAGGCGTTCCAAAATTCTGCGTCTCTTCGTTAAACAGTCACTGTCTCGAAACACATGCGCCACTTCTCGCTCTTTGATTTGCTCTCCGGAGACGTTACTTTGAGCCATCCCTTTCGACGGCATGTTTTCCTGTTGCAAAGCCCAATTTTGTGCATTCTGAAAATTTTGGCCAAATTTTGGCCAATGTATGAGGAGAACATGAAGTGGAAAGAGGTACACTAAATTTCAGCTTCAAAGGCATCGCCTTAAAGTTGGAAATAAGAGGCGGAGGCCTTTCAAGAGGCGTTCGAAAATTCTGCGTCTCTTCGTAAAACAGTCACTGTCTCGAAACATCTGCGCCACTCCTCGCTCTTCGATTTGCTCTCCGGAGACGTTACTTTGTGCCATCTCTTTCAACGGCATGATCTCCTGTTAAAAAGCGCAATTTTGTGCATTCTGAAAATATTCGCAGGTTTTGGCCAATATATCAGGAGAACATGAAGTGGAATGAGGTATACTAAATTTCAGCTTCAAAGGCATCGCCGTAAAGTTGCTAATAAGAGGCGCAGGCCTTTCAAGATGCGTTCGAAAATTCTGCGTCTCTTCGTTAAACAGTCACTGTCTCGAAACATCTGCGCCACTTCTCGCTCTTTGATTTGCTCTCCGGAGACGTTACTTTGTGCCATCTCTTTCGACGGCATGTTCTCCTGTTACAAAACCCAATGTTGTGCATTCTGAAAATTTTCTCCAGATTTTGGCCAATGTATCATGAGAACATGAAGTGGAAAGAGGTACACTAAATTTCAGCTTCAAAGGCATCGCTTTAAAGTTGCCAATAAGAGGCGCAGGCCTTTCAAGAGGGGTTCGAAACTTCTGCGTCTCTTCGTAAAACAGTCACTGTCTCGAAACATCTGCGCCACTCCTCGCTCTTCGATTTGCTCTCCGGAGACGTTACTTTGTGCCATCTCTTTCAACGGCATGATCTCCTGTTAAAAAGCGCAATTTTGTGCATTCTGAAAATATTCGCAGGTTTTGGCCAATATATCAGGAGAACATGAAGTGGAATGAGGTATACTAAATTTCAGCTTCAAAGGCATCGCCGTAAAGTTGCTAATAAGAGGCGCAGGCCTTTCAAGATGCGTTCGAAAATTCTGCGTCTCTTCGTTAAACAGTCACTGTCTCGAAACATCTGCGCCACTTCTCGCTCTTTGATTTGCTCTCCGGAGACGTTACTTTGAGCCATCCCTTTCGACGGCATGTTCTCCTGTTACAAAGCCCAATTTTGTGCATTCTGAAAATTTTGGCCAAATTTTGGCCAATGTATGAGGAGAACATGAAGTGGAAGGAGGTACACTAAATTTCAGCTACAAAGGCATCGCTTTAAAGTTGCTAATATGAGGCGCATTCCTTTCAAGAGGCGTTCGAAAATTCTGCGTCTCTTCGTTAAACAGTCACTGTCTCGAAACTTCTGCCCCACTTCTCGCTCACTGATTTGCTCTCCGGAGACGTTACTTTGTGCCATCCCTTTCGACGGCATGTTCTCCTGTTACAAAGCCCAATTTTGTGCATTCTGAAAATATTCGCAGGTTTTGGATAATATATCAGGAGAACATGAAGTGGAATGAGGTATACTAAATTTCAGTTTCAAAGGCATCGCCGTAAAGTTGCTAATAAGAAGCGGAAGCCTTTCAAGAGGCGTTCGAAAATTCTGCGCCTCTTCGTAAAACAGTCACTGTCTCGAAACATCTGCGCCACTTCTCGCTCTTTGATTTGCTCTCCGGAGACGTTACTTTGTGCCATCTCTTTCGACGGCATGTTCTCCTGTTACAAAGCCCAATGTTGTGCATTCTGAAAATTTTCGCCAGATTTTGGCCAATGTATCATGAGAACATGAAGTGGAAAGAGGTACACTAAATTTCAGCTTCAAAGGCATCGCTTTAAAGTTGCTAATATGAGGCGCATTCCTTTCAAGATGCGTTCGAAAAATCTGCGTCTCTTCGTTAAACAGTCACTGTCTCGAAACTTCTGCCCCACTTCTCGCTCACTGATTTGCTCTCCGGAGACGTTACTTTGTGCCATCCCTTTCGACGGCATGTTCTCCTGTTACAAAGCGCAATTTTGTGCGTTCTGAAAATTTTCGCCAGATTTTGGACAACATATCATGAGAACATGGAGTGGAAAGAGGTATACTAAATTTCAGCTTCAAATGCATCGCCTTAAAGTTGGAAATAAGAGGCGGAGGCCTTTCAAGAGGCGATCGAAAATTCTGCGTCTCTTCGTAAAACAGTCACTGTCTCGAAACATCTGCGCCACTCCTCGCTCTTCGATTTGCTCTCCGGAGACGTTACTTTGTGCCATTTCTTTCAACGGCATGATCTCCTGTTAAAAAGCGCAATTTTGTGCATTCTGAAAATATTCGCAGGTTTTGGCCAATATATCAGGAGAACATGAAGTGGAATGAGGTATACTAAATTTCAGCTTCAAAGGCATCGCCGTAAAGTTGCTAATAAGAGGCGCAGGCCTTTCAAGATGCGTTCGAAAATTCTGCGTCTCTTCGTTAAACAGTCACTGTCTCGAAACATCTGCGCCACTTCTCGCTCTTTGATTTGCTCTCCGGAGACGTTACTTTGTGCCACCTCTTTCGACGGCATGTTCTCCTGTTACAAAGCCCAATTTTGTGCATTCTGAAAATTTTCGCCAAATTTGGGCCAATGTATGAGGAGAACATGAAGTGGAAAGAGGTATACTAAATTTCAGCTTCAAAGGCATCGCCTTAAAGTTGGAAATAAGAGGCGGAGGCCTTTCAAGAGGCGTTCGAAAATTCTGCGTCTCTTCGTAAAACAGTCACTGTCTCGAAACATCTGCGCCACTCCTCGCTCTTCCATTTGATCTCCGGTGACGTTACTTTGTGCCACCTCTTTCGACGGCATGTTCTCCTGTTACAAAGCCCAATGTTGTGCATTCTGAAAATTTTCGCCAAATTTTGGCCAATGTATGAGGAGAACATGAAGTGGAAAGAGGTACACTAAATTTCAGCTTCAAAGGCATCGCTTTAAAGTTGCTAATATGAGGCGCATTCCTTTCAAGAGGCGTTCGAAAATTCTGCGTCTCTTCGTTAAACAGTCACTGTCTCGAAACTTCTGCCCCACTTCTCGCTCACTGATTTGCTCTCCGGAGACGTTACTTTGTGCCATCCCTTTCGACGGCATGTTCTCCTGTTACAAAGCCCAATTTTGTGCATTCTGAAAATTTTCGCCAAATTTGGGCCAATGTATGAGGAGAACATGAAGTGGAAAGAGGTATACTAAATTTCAGCTTCAAAGGCATCGCCTTAAAGTTGGAAATAAGAGGCGGAGGCCTTTCAAGAGGCGTTCGAAAATTCTGCGTCTCTTCGTTAAACAGTCACTGTCTCGAAACTTCTGCCCCACTTCTCGCGCACTGATTTGCTCTCCGGAGACGTTACTTTGTGCCATCCCTTTCGACGGCATGTTCTCCTGTTACAAAGCGCAATTTTGTGCGTTCTGAAAATTTTCGCCAGATTTTGGCCAATGTATCAGGAGAACATGAAGTGGAAAAAGGTACACTAAATTTCAGCTTCAAACGCATCGCCTTAAAGTTGGAAATAAGAGGCGGAGGCCTTTCAAGAGGCGTTCGAAAATTCTGCGTCTCTTCGTAAAACAGTCACTGTCTCGAAACATCTGCGCCACTCCTCGCTCTTCGATTTGCTCTCCGGAGACGTTACTTTGTGCCATCTCTTTCAACGGCATGTTCTCCTGTTACAAAGCCCAATGTTGTGCATTCTGAAAATTTTCGCCAGATTTTGGCCAATGTATCATGAGAACATGAAGTGGAATGAGGTATACTAAATTTTAGCTTCAAAGGCATCGCCGTAAAGTTGCTAATAAGAGGCGCAGGCCTTTCAAGATGCGTACGAAAATTCTGCGTCTCTTCGTTAAACAGTCACTGTCTCGAAACATCTGCGCCACTTCTCGCTCTTTGATTTGCTCTCCGGAGACGTTACTTTGAGCCATCCCTTTCGACGGCATGTTCTCCTGTTACAAAGCCCAATTTTGTGCATTCTGAAAATTTTGGCCAAATTTTGGCCAATGTATGAGGAGAACATGAAGTGGAAAGAGGTACACTAAATTTCAGCTTCAAAGGCATCGCTTTAAAGTTGCTAATATGAGGCGCATTCCTTTCAAGAGGCGTTCGAAAATTCTGCGTCTCTTCGTTAAACAGTCACTGTCTCGAAACTTCTGCCCCACTTCTCGCTCACTGATTTGCTCTCCGGAGACGTTACTTTGTGCCATCCCCTTCGACGGCATGTTCTCCTGTTACAAAGCCCAATTTTGTGCATTCTGAAAATTTTCGCCAAATTTGGGCCAATGTATGAGGAGAACATGAAGTGGAAAGAGGTATACTAAATTTCAGCTTCAAAGGCATCGCCTTAAAGTTGCCAATAAGAGGCGCAGGCCTTTCAAGAGGGGTTCGAAAATTCTGCGTCTCTTCGTTATACAGTCACTGTCTCGAAACACATGCGCCACTTCTCGCTCATTGATTTGCTCTCCGGAGACGTTACTTTGTGCCATCTCTTTCAACGGCATGTTCTCCTGTTACAAAGCCCAATGTTGTGAATTCTGAAAATTTTCGCCAAATTTGGGCCAATGTATCATGAGAACATGAAGTGGAATGAGGTATACTAAATTTTAGCTTCAAAGGCATCGCCGTAAAGTTGCTAATAAGAGGCGCAGGCCTTTCAAGATGCGTTCGAAAATTCTGCGTCTCTTCGTTAAACAGTCACTGTCTCGAAACATCTGCGCCACTTCTCGCTCTTTGATTTGCTCTCCGGAGACGTTACTTTGAGCCATCCCTTTCGACGGCATGTTCTCCTGTTACAAAGCCCAATTTTGTGCATTCTGAAAATTTTGGCCAAATTTTGGCCAATGTATGAGGAGAACATGAAGTGGAAAGAGGTACACTAAATTTCAGCTTCAAAGGCATCGCTTTAAAGTTGCTAATATGAGGCGCATTCCTTTCAAGAGGCGTTCGAAAATTCTGCGTCTCTTCGTTAAACAGTCACTGTCTCGAAACTTCTGCCCCACTTCTCGCTCACTGATTTGCTCTCCGGAGACGTTACTTTGTGCCATCCCTTTCGACGGCATGTTCTCCTGTTACAAAGCCCAATTTTGTGCATTCTGAAAATTTTCGCCAAATTTGGGCCAATGTATGAGGAGAACATGAAGTGGAAAGAGGTATACTAAATTTCAGATTCAAAGGCATCGCCTTAAAGTTGCCAATAAGAGGCGCAGGCCTTTCAAGAGGGGTTCGAAAATTCTGCGTCTCTTCGTTATACAGTCACTGTCTCGAAACACATGCGCCACTTCTCGCTCATTGATTTGCTCTCCGGAGACGTTACTTTGTGCCATCTCTTTCAACGGCATGTTCTCCTGTTACAAAGCCCAATGTTGTGAATTCTGAAAATTTTCGCCAAATTTGGGCCAATGTATGAGGAGAACATGAAGTGGAAAGAGGTATACTAAATTTCAGCTTCAAAGGCATCGCCTTAAAGTTGGAAATAAGAGGCGGAGGCCTATCAAGAGGCGTTAGAAAATTCTGCGTCTCTTCGTAAAACAGTCACTGTCTCGAAACATCTGCGCCACTCCTCGCTCTTCGATTTGATCTCCGGTGACGTTACTTTGTGCCACCTCTTTCGACGGCATGTTCTCCTGTTACAAAGCCCAATGTTGTGCATTCTGAAAATTTTCGCCAAATTTGGGCCAATGTATGAGGAGAACATGAAGTGGAAAGAGGTATACTAAATTTCAGCTTCAAATGCATCACCTTAAAGTTGCCAATAAGATGCGCAGGCCTTTCAAGAGGGGTTCGAAACTTCTGCGTCTCTTCGTTAAACAGTCACTGTCTCGAAACATCTGCGCCACTCCTCGCTCTTCGATTTGCTCTCCGGTGACGTTACTTTGTGCCATCTCTTTCAACGGCATGTTCTCCTGTTACAAAGCCCAATTTTGTGCATTCTGAAAATTTTCGCCAAATTTGGGCCAATGTATGAGGAGAACATGAAGTGGAAAGAGGTATACTAAATTTCAGCTTCAAAGGCATCGCCTTAAAGTTGGAAATAAGAGGCGGAGGCCTTTCAAGAGGCGTTCGAAAATTCTGCGTCTCTTCGTTAAACAGTCACTGTCTCGAAACTTCTGCCCCACTTCTCGCGCACTGATTTGCTCTCCGGAGACGTTACTTTGTGCCATCCCTTTCGACGGCATGTTCTCCTGTTACAAAGCGCAATTTTGTGCGTTCTGAAAATTTTCGCCAGATTTTGGCCAATGTATCAGGAGAACATGAAGTGGAAAAAGGTACACTAAATTTCAGCTTCAAACGCATCGCCTTAAAGTTGGAAATAAGAGGCGGAGGCCTTTCAAGAGGCGTTCGAAAATTCTGCGTCTCTTCGTAAAACAGTCACTGTCTCGAAACATCTGCGCCACTCCTCGCTCTTCGATTTGCTCTCCGGAGACGTTACTTTGTGCCATCTCTTTCAACGGCATGTTCTCCTGTTACAAAGCCCAATGTTGTGCATTCTGAAAATTTTCGCCAGATTTTGGCCAATGTATCATGAGAACATGAAGTGGAATGAGGTATACTAAATTTTAGCTTCAAAGGCATCGCCGTAAAGTTGCTAATAAGAGGCGCAGGCCTTTCAAGATGCGTTCGAAAATTCTGCGTCTCTTCGTTAAACAGTCACTGTCTCGAAACATCTGCGCCACTTCTCGCTCTTTGATTTGCTCTCCGGAGACGTTACTTTGAGCCATCCCTTTCGTCGGCATGTTCTCCTGTTACAAAGCCCAATTTTGTGCATTCTGAAAATTTTGGCCAAATTTTGGCCAATGTATGAGGAGAACATGAAGTGGAAAGAGGTACACTAAATTTCAGCTTCAAAGGCATCGCTTTAAAGTTGCTAATATGAGGCGCATTCCTTTCAAGAGGCGTTCGAAAATTCTGCGTCTCTTCGTTATACAGTCACTGTCTCGAAACACATGCGCCACTTCTCGCTCATTGATTTGCTCTCCGGAGACGTTACTTTGTGCCATCTCTTTCAACGGCATGTTCTCCTGTTACAAAGCCCAATGTTGTGAATTCTGAAAATTTTCGCCAAATTTGGGCCAATGTATGAGGAGAACATGAAGTGGAAAGAGGTATACTAAATTTCAGCTTCAAAGGCATCGCCTTAAAGTTGGAAATAAGAGGCGGAGGCCTATCAAGAGGCGTTAGAAAATTCTGCGTCTCTTCGTAAAACAGTCACTGTCTCGAAACACATGCGCCACTTCTCGCTCATTGATTTGCTCTCCGGAGACGTTACTTTGTGCCATCTCTTTCAACGGCATGATCTCCTGTTACAAAGCGCAATTTTGTGCGTTCCGAAAATTTTCGCCAGATTTTGGCCAATGTATCAGGAGAACATGAAGTGGAAAAAGGTACACTAAATTTCAGCTTCAAACGCATCGCCTTAAAGTTGGAAATAAGAGGCGGAGGCCTTTCAAGAGGCGTTCGAAAATTCTGCGTCTCTTCGTTAAACAGTCACTGTCTCGAAACATCTGCGCCACTCCTCGCTCTTCGATTTGCTCTCCGGTGACGTTACTTTGAGCCATCTCTTTCAACGGCATGTTCTCCTGTTACAAAGCGCAATTTTGTGCGTTCTGAAAATTTTCGCCAGATTTTGGCCAATATATCATGAGAACATGAAGTGGAAAGAGGTATACTAAATTTCAGCTTCAAAGGCATCGCTTTAAAGTTGCTAATATGAGGCGCACTCCTTTCAAGATGCGTTCGAAAAATCTGCGTCTCTTCGTTAAACAGTCACTGTCTCGAAACTTCTGCCCCACTTCTCGCTCACTGATTTGCTCTCCGGAGACGTTACTTTGTGCCATCCCTTTCGACGGCATGTTCTCCTGTTACAAAGCGCAATTTTGTGCGTTCTGAAAATTTTCGCCAGATTTTCGACAACATATCATGAGAACATGGAGTGGAAAGAGGTATACTAAATTTCAGCTTCAAATGCATCACCTTAAAGTTGCCAATAAGAGGCGCAGGCCTTTCAAGAGGGGTTCGAAAATTCTGCGTCTCTTCGTTATACAGTCACTGTCTCGAAACACATGCGCCACTTCTCGCTCATTGATTTGCTCTCCGGAGACGTTACTTTGTGCCATCTCTTTCAACGGCATGATCTCCTGTTAAAAAGCGCAATTTTGTGCATTCTGAAAATATTCGCAGGTTTTGGCCAATATATCAGGAGAACATGAAGTGGAATGAGGTATACTAAATTTCAGCTTCAAAGGCATCGCCGTAAAGTTGCTAATAAGAGGCGGAGGCCTTTCAAGAGGCGTTCCAAAATTCTGCGTCTCTTCGTTAAACAGTCACTGTCTCGAAACATCTGCGCCACTTCTCGCTCTTTGATTTGCTCTCCGGAGACGTTACTTTGAGCCATCCCTTTCGACGGCATGTTTTCCTGTTACAAAGCCCAATTTTGTGCATTCTGAAAATTTTGGCCAAATTTTGGCCAATGTATGAGGAGAACATGAAGTGGAAAGAGGTACACTAAATTTCAGCTTCAAAGGCATCGCCTTAAAGTTGGAAATAAGAGGCGGAGGCCTTTCAAGAGGCGTTCGAAAATTCTGCGTCTCTTCGTAAAACAGTCACTGTCTCGAAACATCTGCGCCACTCCTCGCTCTTCGATTTGCTCTCCGGAGACGTTACTTTGTGCCATCTCTTTCAACGGCATGATCTCCTGTTAAAAAGCGCAATTTTGTGCATTCTGAAAATATTCGCAGGTTTTGGCCAATATATCAGGACAACATGAAGTGGAATGAGGTATACTAAATTTCAGCTTCAAAGGCATCGCCGTAAAGTTGCTAATAAGAGGCGCAGGCCTTTCAAGATGCGTTCGAAAATTCTGCGTCTCTTCGTTAAACAGTCACTGTCTCGAAACATCTGCGCCACTTCTCGCTCTTTGATTTGCTCTCCGGAGACGTTACTTTGTGCCATCTCTTTCGACGGCATGTTCTCCTGTTACAAAGCCCAATGTTGTGCATTCTGAAAATTTTCGCCAGATTTTGGCCAATGTATCATGAGAACATGAAGTGGAAAGAGGTACACTAAATTTCAGCTTCAAAGGCATCGCTTTAAAGTTGCTAATATGAGGCGCATTCCTTTCAAGATGCGTTCGAAAAATCTGCGTCTCTTCGTTAAACAGTCACTGTCTCGAAACATCTGCGCCACTTCTCGCTCTTTGATTTGCTCTCCGGAGACGTTACTTTGAGCCATCCCTTTCGACGGCATGTTTTCCTGTTACAAAGCCCAATTTTGTGCATTCTGAAAATTTTGGCCAAATTTTGGCCAATGTATGAGGAGAACATGAAGTGGAAAGAGGTACACTAAATTTCAGCTTCAAAGGCATCGCCTTAAAGTTGGAAATAAGAGGCGGAGGCCTTTCAAGAGGCGATCGAAAATTCTGCGTCTCTTCGTAAAACAGTCACTGTCTCGAAACATCTGCGCCACTCCTCGCTCTTCGATTTGCTCTCCGGAGACGTTACTTTGTGCCATCTCTTTCAACGGCATGATCTCCTGTTAAAAAGCGCAATTTTGTGCATTCTGAAAATTTTCGCCAAATTTGGGCCAATGTATGAGGAGAACATGAAGTGGAAAGAGGTATACTAAATTTCAGCTTCAAATGCATCACCTTAAAGTTGCCAATAAGATGCGCAGGCCTTTCAAGAGGGGTTCGAAACTTCTGCGTCTCTTCGTTAAACAGTCACTGTCTCGAAACATCTGCGCCACTCCTCGCTCTTCGATTTGCTCTCCGGTGACGTTACTTTGTGCCATCTCTTTCAACGGCATGTTCTCCTGTTACAAAGCGCAATTTTGTGCGTTCTGAAAATTTTCGCCAGATTTTGGCCAATATATCATGAGAACATGAAGTGGAAAGAGGTATACTAAATTTCAGCTTCAAATGCATCATCTTAAAGTTGCCAATAAGAGGCGCAGGCCTTTCAAGAGGGGTTCGAAAATTCTGCGTCTCTTCGTTATACAGTCACTGTCTCGAAACACATGCGCCACTTCTCGCTCATTGATTTGCTCTCTGGAGACGTTACTTTGTGCCATCTCTTTCAACGGCATGATCTCCTGTTACAAAGCGCAATTTTGTGCGTTCCGAAAATTTTCGCCAGATTTTGGCCAATGTATCAGGAGAACATGAAGTGGAAAAAGGTACACTAAATTTCAGCTTCAAACGCATCGCCTTAAAGTTGGAAATAAGAGGCGGAGGCCTTTCAAGAGGCGTTCGAAAATTCTGCGTCTCTTCGTTAAACAGTCACTGTCTCGAAACATCTGCGCCACTCCTCGCTCTTCGATTTGCTCTCCGGTGACGTTACTTTGAGCCATCTCTTTCAACGGCATGTTCTCCTGTTACAAAGCGCAATTTTGTGCGTTCTGAAAATTTTCGCCAGATTTTGGCCAATATATCATGAGAACATGAAGTGGAAAGAGGTATACTAAATTTCAGCTTCAAAGGCATCGCTTTAAAGTTGCTAATATGAGGCGCACTCCTTTCAAGATGCGTTCGAAAAATCTGCGTCTCTTCGTTAAACAGTCACTGTCTCGAAACTTCTGCCCCACTTCTCGCTCACTGATTTGCTCTCCGGAGACGTTACTTTGTGCCATCCCTTTCGACGGCATGTTCTCCTGTTACAAAGCGCAATTTTGTGCGTTCTGAAAATTTTCGCCAGATTTTCGACAACATATCATGAGAACATGGAGTGGAAAGAGGTATACTAAATTTCAGCTTCAAATGCATCACCTTAAAGTTGCCAATAAGAGGCGCAGGCCTTTCAAGAGGGGTTCGAAAATTCTGCGTCTCTTCGTTATACAGTCACTGTCTCGAAACACATGCGCCACTTCTCGCTCATTGATTTGCTCTCCGGAGACGTTACTTTGTGCCATCTCTTTCAACGGCATGATCTCCTGTTAAAAAGCGCAATTTTGTGCATTCTGAAAATATTCGCAGGTTTTGGCCAATATATCAGGAGAACATGAAGTGGAATGAGGTATACTAAATTTCAGCTTCAAAGGCATCGCCGTAAAGTTGCTAATAAGAGGCGGAGGCCTTTCAAGAGGCGTTCCAAAATTCTGCGTCTCTTCGTTAAACAGTCACTGTCTCGAAACATCTGCGCCACTTCTCGCTCTTTGATTTGCTCTCCGGAGACGTTACTTTGAGCCATCCCTTTCGACGGCATGTTTTCCTGTTACAAAGCCCAATTTTGTGCATTCTGAAAATTTTGGCCAAATTTTGGCCAATGTATGAGGAGAACATGAAGTGGAAAGAGGTACACTAAATTTCAGCTTCAAAGGCATCGCCTTAAAGTTGGAAATAAGAGGCGGAGGCCTTTCAAGAGGCGTTCGAAAATTCTGCGTCTCTTCGTAAAACAGTCACTGTCTCGAAACATCTGCGCCACTCCTCGCTCTTCGATTTGCTCTCCGGAGACGTTACTTTGTGCCATCTCTTTCAACGGCATGATCTCCTGTTAAAAAGCGCAATTTTGTGCATTCTGAAAATATTCGCAGGTTTTGGCCAATATATCAGGACAACATGAAGTGGAATGAGGTATACTAAATTTCAGCTTCAAAGGCATCGCCGTAAAGTTGCTAATAAGAGGCGCAGGCCTTTCAAGATGCGTTCGAAAATTCTGCGTCTCTTCGTTAAACAGTCACTGTCTCGAAACATCTGCGCCACTTCTCGCTCTTTGATTTGCTCTCCGGAGACGTTACTTTGTGCCATCTCTTTCGACGGCATGTTCTCCTGTTACAAAGCCCAATGTTGTGCATTCTGAAAATTTTCGCCAGATTTTGGCCAATGTATCATGAGAACATGAAGTGGAAAGAGGTACACTAAATTTCAGCTTCAAAGGCATCGCTTTAAAGTTGCTAATATGAGGCGCATTCCTTTCAAGATGCGTTCGAAAAATCTGCGTCTCTTCGTTAAACAGTCACTGTCTCGAAACATCTGCGCCACTTCTCGCTCTTTGATTTGCTCTCCGGAGACGTTACTTTGAGCCATCCCTTTCGACGGCATGTTTTCCTGTTACAAAGCCCAATTTTGTGCATTCTGAAAATTTTGGCCAAATTTTGGCCAATGTATGAGGAGAACATGAAGTGGAAAGAGGTACACTAAATTTCAGCTTCAAAGGCATCGCCTTAAAGTTGGAAATAAGAGGCGGAGGCCTTTCAAGAGGCGATCGAAAATTCTGCGTCTCTTCGTAAAACAGTCACTGTCTCGAAACATCTGCGCCACTCCTCGCTCTTCGATTTGCTCTCCGGAGACGTTACTTTGTGCCATCTCTTTCAACGGCATGATCTCCTGTTAAAAAGCGCAATTTTGTGCATTCTGAAAATATTCGCAGGTTTTGGCCAATATATCAGGAGAACATGAAGTGGAATGAGGTATACTAAATTTCAGCTTCAAAGGCATCGCCGTAAAGTTGCTAATAAGAGGCGCAGGCCTTTCAAGATGCGTTCGAAAATTCTGCGTCTCTTCGTTAAACAGTCACTGTCTCGAAACATCTGCGCCACTTCTCGCTCTTTGATTTGCTCTCCGGAGACGTTACTTTGAGCCATCCCTTTCGACGGCATGTTCTCCTGTTACAAAGCCCAATTTTGTGCATTCTGAAAATTTTGGCCAAATTTTGGCCAATGTATGAGGAGAACATGAAGTGGAAAGAGGTACACTAAATTTCAGCTTCAAAGGCATCGCTTTAAAGTTGCTAATATGAGGCTCATTCCTTTCAAGAGGCGTTCGAAAATTCTGCGTCTCTTCGTTAAACAGTCACTGTCTCGAAACTTCTTCCCCACTTCTCGCTCACTGATTTGCTCTCCGGAGACGTTACTTTGTGCCATCCCTTTCGACGGCATGTTCTCCTGTTACAAAGCCCAATTTTGTGCATTCTGAAAATTTTCGCCAAATTTGGGCCAATGTATGAGGAGAACATGAAGTGGAAAGAGGTATACTAAATTTCAGCTTCAAAGGCATCGCTTTAAA
>NW_027485248.1:0-45823 GCF_050908995.1 Andrena cerasifolii | reverse complement strand
TTACTCGTTTTACTCGAATTACTCGTTTTACTCGTTTTACTAGTTTTACTAGTTTTACTAGTTTTACTAGTTTTACTAGTTTTACTAGTTTTACTCGTTTTACTCGTATTACTCGTTTTACTCGTTTTACTCGTTTTACTCGTTTTACTCGTTTTACTCGTTTTACTCGTTTTACTCGTTTTACTCGTTTTACTCGTTTTACTCGTTTTACTCGTTTTACTCGTTTTACTCGTTTTACTCGTTTTACTCGTTTTACTCGTTTTACTCGTTTTACTCGTTTTACTCGTTTTACTCGTTTTACTCGTTTTACTCGTTTTACTAGTTTTACTAGTTTTACTAGTTTTACTAGTTTTACTAGTTTTACTCGTTTTACTCGTTTTACTCGTATTACTCGTTTTACTCGTTTTACTCGTTTTACTCGTTTTACTCGTTTTACTCGTTTTACTCGTTTTACTCGTTTTACTCGTTTTACTCGTTTTACTCGTTTTACTCGTTTTACTCGTTTTACTCGTTTTACTCGTTTTACTCGTTTTACTCGGTTTACTCGTTTTACTCGTTTTACTCGTTTTACTCGTTTTACTCGTTTTACTCGTTTTACTCGTTTTACTAGTTTTACTAGTTTTACTAGTTTTACTAGTTTTACTAGTTTTACTAGTTTTACTAGTTTTACTAGTTTTGCACGTTTTACTCGTTTTACTCGTTTTACTCGTTTTACTCGTTTTACTCGGTTTTCTCGTTTTACTCGTTTTACTCGTTTTACTCGTTTTACTCGGTTTTCTCGTTTTACTCGTTTTACTCGTTTTACTCGTTTTACTCGTTTTACTCGTTTTACTCGTTTTACTCGTTTTTCTCGTTTTTCTCGTTTTTCTCGTTTTTCTCGTTTTACTCGTTTTACTCGTTTTACTCGTTTTACTCGTTTTACTCGTTTTACTCGTTTTACTCGTTTTACTAGTTTTTCTAGTTTTACTAGTTTTACTAGTTTTACTAGTTTTACTAGTTTTACTCGTTTTACTAGTTTTACTCGGTTTACTCGGTTTACTCGGTTTACTCGGTTTACTCGTTTTACTCGTTTTACTCGTTTTACTCGTTTTACTCGTTTTACTCGTTTTACTAGTTTTACTAGTTTTACTAGTTTTACTAGTTTTACTAGTTTTACTAGTTTTACTCGTTTTACTCGTTTTACTCGTTTTACTCGTTTTACTCGTTTTACTCGTTTTACTCGTTTTACTCGTTTTACTCGTTTTACTCGTATTACTCGTTTTACTCGTTTTACTCGTTTTACTCGTTTTACTCGTTTTACTCGTTTTACTCGTTTTACTCGTTTTACTCGTTTTACTCGTTTTACTCGTTTTACTCGTTTTACTCGTTTTACTCGTTTTACTCGTTTTACTCGTTTTACTCGTTTTACTCGTTTTACTCGTTTTACTCGTTTTACTCGTTTTACTCGTTTTACTCGTTTTACTAGTTTTACTAGTTTTACTAGTTTTACTAGTTTTACTAGTTTTACTAGTTTTACTAGTTTTACTAGTTTTACTAGTTTTACTAGTTTTACTAGTTTTACTAGTTTTACTAGTTTTACTAGTTTTACTCGTTTTACTCGTTTTACTCGAATTACTCGTTTTACTCGAATTACTCGTTTTACTCGTTTTACTAGTTTTACTAGTTTTACTAGTTTTACTAGTTTTACTAGTTTTACTAGTTTTACTCGTTTTACTCGTATTACTCGTTTTACTCGTTTTACTCGTTTTACTCGTTTTACTCGTTTTACTCGTTTTACTCGTTTTACTCGTTTTACTCGTTTTACTCGTTTTACTCGTTTTACTCGTTTTACTCGTTTTACTCGTTTTACTCGTTTTACTCGGTTTACTCGTTTTACTCGTTTTACTCGTTTTACTCGTTTTACTCGTTTTACTCGTTTTACTAGTTTTACTAGTTTTACTCGTTTTACTCGTTTTACTCGTTTTACTCGTTTTACTCGTTTTACTCGTTTTACTCGTTTTACTCGGTTTTCTCGTTTTACTCGTTTTACTCGTTTTACTCGTTTTACTCGTTTTACTCGTTTTACTCGTTTTTCTCGTTTTTCTCGTTTTTCTCGTTTTTCTCGTTTTACTCGTTTTACTCGTTTTACTCGTTTTACTCGTTTTACTCGTTTTACCCGTTTTACCCGTTTTACTCGTTTTACTCGTTTTACTCGTTTCACTCGTTTTACTCGTTTTACTCGTTTTACTCGTTTTACTCGTTTTACTAGTTTTACTAGTTTTACTAGTTTTAGTCGTTTTAGCCGTTTTACTCGTATTACTCGTTTTACTCGTTTTACTCGTATTACTAGTTTTACTAGTTTTACTAGTTTTACTAGTTTTACTAGTTTTACTAGTTTTACTCGTTTTACTCGTTTTACTCGTTTTACTCGTTTTACTCGTTTTACTCGTTTTACTCGTTTTACTCGTTTTACTCGTTTTACTCGTATTACTCGTTTTACTCGTTTTACTCGTTTTACTCGTTTTACTCGTTTTACTCGTTTTACTCGTTTTACTCGTTTTACTCGTTTTACTCGTTTTACTCGTTTTACTCGTTTTACTCGTTTTACTCGTTTTACTCGTTTTACTCGTTTTACTCGTTTTACTCGTTTTACTCGTTTTACTCGTTTTACTCGTTTTACTAGTTTTACTAGTTTTACTAGTTTTACTAGTTTTACTAGTTTTACTCGTTTTACTCGTTTTACTCGTATTACTCGTTTTACTCGTTTTACTCGTTTTACTCGTTTTACTCGTTTTACTCGTTTTACTCGTTTTACTCGTTTTACTCGTTTTACTCGTTTTACTCGTTTTACTCGTTTTACTCGTTTTACTCGTTTTACTCGTTTTACTCGTTTTACTCGTTTTACTCGTTTTACTCGTTTTACTCGTTTTACTCGGTTTACTCGTTTTACTCGTTTTACTCGTTTTACTCGTTTTACTCGTTTTACTAGTTTTACTAGTTTTACTAGTTTTACTAGTTTTACTAGTTTTACTAGTTTTACTAGTTTTACTAGTTTTACTAGTTTTACTAGTTTTGCACGTTTTACTCGTTTTACTCGTTTTACTCGTTTTACTCGTTTTACTCGGTTTTCTCGTTTTACTCGTTTTACTCGTTTTACTCGTTTTACTCGGTTTTCTCGTTTTACTCGTTTTACTCGTTTTACTCGTTTTACTCGTTTTACTCGTTTTACTCGTTTTTCTCGTTTTTCTCGTTTTTCTCGTTTTTCTCGTTTTACTCGTTTTACTCGTTTTACTCGTTTTACTCGTTTTACTCGTTTTACTCGTTTTACTCGTTTTACTAGTTTTTCTAGTTTTACTAGTTTTACTAGTTTTACTAGTTTTACTAGTTTTACTAGTTTTACTCGTTTTACTAGTTTTACTCGGTTTACTCGGTTTACTCGGTTTACTCGGTTTACTCGTTTTACTCGTTTTACTCGTTTTACTCGTTTTACTCGTTTTACTCGTTTTACTAGTTTTACTAGTTTTACTAGTTTTACTAGTTTTACTAGTTTTACTAGTTTTACTCGTTTTACTCGTTTTACTCGTTTTACTCGTTTTACTCGTTTTACTCGTTTTACTCGTTTTACTCGTTTTACTCGTTTTACTCGTTTTACTCGTATTACTCGTTTTACTCGTTTTACTCGTTTTACTCGTTTTACTCGTTTTACTCGTTTTACTCGTTTTACTCGTTTTACTCGTTTTACTCGTTTTACTCGTTTTACTCGTTTTACTCGTTTTACTCGTTTTACTCGTTTTACTCGTTTTACTCGTTTTACTCGTTTTACTCGTTTTACTCGTTTTACTCGTTTTACTCGTTTTACTCGTTTTACTCGTTTTACTCGGTTTACTCGTTTTACTCGTTTTACTCGTTTTACTAGTTTTACTAGTTTTACTAGTTTTACTAGTTTTACTAGTTTTACTAGTTTTACTAGTTTTACTAGTTTTGCACGTTTTACTCGTTTTACTCGTTTTACTCGTTTTACTCGTTTTACTCGGTTTTCTCGTTTTACTCGTTTTACTAGTTTTACTAGTTTTACTAGTTTTACTAGTTTTACTCGTTTTACTCGTTTTACTCGTTTTACTCGTTTTACTCGTTTTACTCGTTTTACTAGTTTTACTCGTTTTACTCGTTATACTCGTTTTACTCGTTTTACTCGTTTTACTCGTTTTACTAGTTTTACTAGTTTTACTAGTTTTACTAGTTTTACTAGTTTTACTAGTTTCACTAGTTTCACTAGTTTGACTAGTTTTACTAGTTTTACTAGTTTTACTAGTTTTACTAGTTTTACTAGTTTTACTAGTTTTACTAGTTTTACTAGTTTTACTAGTTTTACTAGTTTTACTAGTTTTACTGGTTTTACTAGTTTTACTAGTTTTACTAGTTTTACTAGTTTTACTAGTTTTACTAGTTTTACTCGTTTTACTCGTTTTACTCGAATTACTCGTTTTACTCGTTTTACTCGTTTTTCTCGTTTTTCTCGTTTTTCTCGTTTTTCTCGTTTTACTCGTTTTACTCGTTTTACTCGTTTTACTCGTTTTACTCGTTTTACCCGTTTTACCCGTTTTACTCGTTTTACTCGTTTTACTCGTTTCACTCGTTTTACTCGTTTTACTCGTTTTACTCGTTTTACTCGTTTTACTAGTTTTACTAGTTTTACTAGTTTTAGTCGTTTTAGCCGTTTTACTCGTATTACTCGTTTTACTCGTTTTACTCGTATTACTAGTTTTACTAGTTTTACTAGTTTTACTAGTTTTACTAGTTTTACTAGTTTTACTCGTTTTACTCGTTTTACTCGTTTTACTCGTTTTACTCGTTTTACTCGTTTTACTCGTTTTACTCGTTTTACTCGTTTTACTCGTTTTACTCGTTTTACTCGTTTTACTCGTATTACTCGTTTTACTCGTTTTACTCGTTTTACTCGTTTTACTCGTTTTACTCGTTTTACTCGTTTTACTCGTTTTACTCGTTTTACTCGTTTTACTCGTTTTACTCGTTTTACTCGTTTTACTCGTTTTACTCGTTTTACTCGTTTTACTCGTTTTACTCGTTTTACTCGTTTTACTCGTTTTACTCGTTTTACTCGTTTTACTAGTTTTACTAGTTTTACTAGTTTTACTAGTTTTACTAGTTTTACTAGTTTTACTCGTTTTACTCGTTTTACTCGTATTACTCGTTTTACTCGTTTTACTCGTTTTACTCGTTTTACTCGTTTTACTCGTTTTACTCGTTTTACTCGTTTTACTCGTTTTACTCGTTTTACTCGTTTTACTCGTTTTACTCGTTTTACTCGTTTTACTCGTTTTACTCGTTTTACTCGTTTTACTCGTTTTACTCGTTTTACTCGTTTTACTCGTTTTACTCGTTTTACTCGTTTTACTCGTTTTACTCGTTTTACTCGGTTTACTCGTTTTACTCGTTTTACTCGTTTTACTCGTTTTACTCGTTTTACTAGTTTTACTAGTTTTACTAGTTTTACTAGTTTTACTAGTTTTACTAGTTTTACTAGTTTTACTAGTTTTGCACGTTTTACTCGTTTTACTCGTTTTACTCGTTTTACTCGTTTTACTCGGTTTTCTCGTTTTACTCGTTTTACTCGTTTTACTCGTTTTACTCGGTTTTCTCGTTTTACTCGTTTTACTCGTTTTACTCGTTTTACTCGTTTTACTCGTTTTACTCGTTTTACTCGTTTTTCTCGTTTTTCTCGTTTTTCTCGTTTTTCTCGTTTTACTCGTTTTACTCGTTTTACTCGTTTTACTCGTTTTACTCGTTTTACTAGTTTTTCTAGTTTTACTAGTTTTACTAGTTTTACTAGTTTTACTAGTTTTACTCGTTTTACTAGTTTTACTCGGTTTACTCGGTTTACTCGGTTTACTCGGTTTACTCGTTTTACTCGTTTTACTCGTTTTACTCGTTTTACTCGTTTTACTCGTTTTACTAGTTTTACTAGTTTTACTAGTTTTACTAGTTTTACTAGTTTTACTAGTTTTACTCGTTTTACTCGTTTTACTCGTTTTACTCGTTTTACTCGTTTTACTCGTTTTACTCGTTTTACTCGTTTTACTCGTTTTACTCGTTTTACTCGTATTACTCGTTTTACTCGTTTTACTCGTTTTACTCGTTTTACTCGTTTTACTCGTTTTACTCGTTTTACTCGTTTTACTCGTTTTACTCGTTTTACTCGTTTTACTCGTTTTACTCGTTTTACTCGTTTTACTCGTTTTACTCGTTTTACTCGTTTTACTCGTTTTACTCGTTTTACTCGGTTTACTCGTTTTACTCGTTTTACTCGTTTTACTAGTTTTACTAGTTTTACTAGTTTTACTAGTTTTACTAGTTTTACTAGTTTTACTAGTTTTACTAGTTTTGCACGTTTTACTCGTTTTACTCGTTTTACTCGTTTTACTCGTTTTACTCGGTTTTCTCGTTTTACTCGTTTTACTCGTTTTACTCGGTTTTCTCGTTTTACTCGTTTTACTCGTTTTACTCGTTTTACTCGTTTTACTCGTTTTACTCGTTTTACTCGTTTTACTCGTTTTTCTCGTTTTTCTCGTTTTTCTCGTTTTTCTCGTTTTACTCGTTTTACTCGTTTTACTCGTTTTACTCGTTTTACTCGTTTTACTCGTTTTACTCGTTTTACTAGTTTTTCTAGTTTTACTAGTTTTACTAGTTTTACTAGTTTTACTAGTTTTACTCGTTTTACTAGTTTTACTCGGTTTACTCGGTTTACTCGGTTTACTCGTTTTACTCGTTTTACTCGTTTTACTCGTTTTACTCGTTTTACTCGTTTTACTAGTTTTACTAGTTTTACTAGTTTTACTAGTTTTACTAGTTTTACTAGTTTTGCTCGTTTTACACGTTTTACTCGTTTTACTCGTTTTACTCGTTTTACTCGTTTTACTCGTTTTACTAGTTTTACTAGTTTTACTAGTTTTACTAGTTTTACTCGTTTTACTCGTTTTACTCGTTTTACTCGTTTTACTCGTTTTACTCGTTTTACTCGTTTTACTCGTTTTACTAGTTTTACTAGTTTTACTAGTTTTACTAGTTTTACTAGTTTTACTAGTTTTACTCGTTTTACTCGTTTTACTCGTTTTACTCGTTTTACTCGTTTTACTCGTTTTACTAGTTTTACTCGTTTTACTCGTTATACTCGTTTTACTCGTTTTACTCGTTTTACTCGTTTTACTCGTTTTACTAGTTTTACTAGTTTTACTAGTTTTACTAGTTTTACTAGTTTTACTAGTTTTACTAGTTTCACTAGTTTCACTAGTTTGACACTAGTTTTACTCGTTTTACTCGTTTTACTCGTTTTACTAGTTTTACTAGTTTTACTAGTTTTACTAGTTTTACTAGTTTTACTAGTTTTACTAGTTTTACTAGTTTTACTAGTTTTACTAGTTTTACTAGTTTTACTAGTTTTACTAGTTTTACTAGTTTTACTCGTTTTACTCGTTTTACTCGAATTACTCGTTTTACTCGAATTACTCGTTTTACTCGTTTTACTAGTTTTACTAGTTTTACTAGTTTTACTAGTTTTACTAGTTTTACTAGTTTTACTCGTTTTACTCGTATTACTCGTTTTACTCGTTTTACTCGTTTTACTCGTTTTACTCGTTTTACTCGTTTTACTCGTTTTACTCGTTTTACTCGTTTTACTCGTTTTACTCGTTTTACTCGTTTTACTCGTTTTACTCGTTTTACTCGTTTTACTCGTTTTACTCGTTTTACTCGTTTTACTCGTTTTACTCGTTTTACTCGTTTTACTCGTTTTACTCGTTTTACTCGTTTTACTCGTTTTACTCGTTTTACTCGTTTTACTCGTTTTACTCGTTTTACTCGTTTTACTCGTTTTACTCGTTTTACTCGTTTTACTCGTTTTACTCGTTTTACTCGTTTTACTCGTTTTACTCGGTTTTCTCGTTTTACTCGTTTTACTCGTTTTACTCGTTTTACTCGTTTTACTCGTTTTACTCGTTTTACTCGTTTTTCTCGTTTTTCTCGTTTTTCTCGTTTTTCTCGTTTTACTCGTTTTACTCGTTTTACTCGTTTTACTCGTTTTACTCGTTTTACCCGTTTTACCCGTTTTACTCGTTTTACTCGTTTTACTCGTTTTACTCGTTTCACTCGTTTTACTCGTTTTACTCGTTTTACTCGTTTTACTCGTTTTACTAGTTTTACTAGTTTTACTAGTTTTAGTCGTTTTAGCCGTTTTACTCGTATTACTCGTTTTACTCGTTTTACTCGTTTTACTCGTATTACTAGTTTTACTAGTTTTACTAGTTTTACTAGTTTTACTAGTTTTACTAGTTTTACTCGTTTTACTCGTTTTACTCGTTTTACTCGTTTTACTCGTTTTACTCGTTTTACTCGTATTACTCGTTTTACTCGTTTTACTCGTTTTACTCGTTTTACTCGTTTACTCGTTTTACTCGTTTTACTCGTTTTACTCGTTTTACTCGTTTTACTCGTTTTACTCGTTTTACTCGTTTTACTCGTTTTACTCGCTTTACTCGTTTTACTCGTTTTACTAGTTTTACTAGTTTTACTAGTTTTACTAGTTTTACTAGTTTTACTAGTTTTACTAGTTTTACTAGTTTTGCACGTTTTACTCGTTTTACTCGTTTTACTCGTTTTACTCGTTTTACTCGGTTTTCTCGTTTTACTCGTTTTACTCGTTTTACTCGTTTTACTCGGTTTTCTCGTTTTACTCGTTTTACTCGTTTTACTCGTTTTACTCGTTTTACTCGTTTTTCTCGTTTTTCTCGTTTTTCTCGTTTTTCTCGTTTTACTCGTTTTACTCGTTTTACTCGTTTTACTCGTTTTACTCGTTTTACTCGTTTTACTCGTTTTACTAGTTTTTCTAGTTTTACTAGTTTTACTAGTTTTACTAGTTTTACTAGTTTTACTCGTTTTACTAGTTTTACTCGGTTTACTCGGTTTACTCGGTTTACTCGGTTTACTCGTTTTACTCGTTTTACTCGTTTTACTCGTTTTACTCGTTTTACTCGTTTTACTAGTTTTACTAGTTTTACTAGTTTTGCTCGTTTTACACGTTTTACTCGTTTTACTCGTTTTACTCGTTTTACTCGTTTTACTAGTTTTACTAGTTTTACTAGTTTTACTAGTTTTACTCGTTTTACTCGTTTTACTCGTTTTACTCGTTTTACTCGTTTTACTCGTTTTACTCGTTTTACTCGTTTTACTAGTTTTACTAGTTTTACTAGTTTTACTAGTTTTACTAGTTTTACTAGTTTTACTAGTTTTACTAGTTTTACTAGTTTTACTAGTTTTACTAGTTTTACTCGTTTTACTCGTTTTACTCGTATTACTCGTTTTACTCGTTTTACTCGTTTTACTCGTTTTACTCGTTTTACTCGTTTTACTAGTTTTACTGTTTTACTAGTTTTACTAGTTTTACTCGTTTTACTCGTTTTACTCGTGTTACTCGTTTTACTCGTGTTACTCGTTTTACTCGTGTTACTCGTGTTACTCGTTTTACTCGTTTTACTCGTTTTACTCGTTTTACTCGTTTTACTAGTTTTACTAGTTTTACTAGTTTTACTAGTTTTACTAGTTTTACTAGTTTTACTCGTTTTACTCGTTTTACTCGTTTTACTCGTTTTACTCGTTTTACTCGTTTTACTCGTTTTACTCGTTTTACTCGTATTACTCGTTTTACTCGTTTTACTCGTTTTACTCGTTTTACTCGTTTTACTCGTTTTACTCGTTTTACTCGTTTTACTCGTTTTACTCGTTTTACTCGTTTTACTCGTTTTACTCGTTTTACTCGTTTTACTCGTTTTACTCGTTTTACTCGTTTTACTCGTTTTACTCGTTTTACTCGTTTTACTCGTTTTACTCGTTTTACTCGTTTTACTCGTTTTACTCGTTTTACTCGTTTTACTCGTTTTACTCGTTTTACTCGTTTTACTCGGTTTACTCGTTTTACTCGTTTTACTCGTTTTACTCGTTTTACTCGTTTTACTAGTTTTACTAGTTTTACTAGTTTTACTAGTTTTACTAGTTTTACTAGTTTTACTAGTTTTACTAGTTTTGCACGTTTTACTCGTTTTACTCGTTTTACTCGTTTTACTCGGTTTTCTCGTTTTACTCGTTTTACTCGGTTTTCTCGTTTTACTCGTTTTACTCGTTTTACTCGTTTTACTCGTTTTACTCGTTTTACTCGTTTTTCTCGTTTTTCTCGTTTTTCTCGTTTTTCTCGTTTTACTCGTTTTACTCGTTTTACTCGTTTTACTCGTTTTACTCGTTTTACTCGTTTTACTCGTTTTACTCGTTTTACTAGTTTGTCTAGTTTTACTAGTTTTACTAGTTTTACTAGTTTTACTAGTTTTACTCGTTTTACTAGTTTTACTCGGTTTACTCGGTTTACTCGGTTTACTCGTTTTACTCGTTTTACTCGTTTTACTCGTTTTACTCGTTTTACTCGTTTTACTCGTTTTACTCGTTTTACTCGTTTTACTCGTTTTACTCGTTTTACTCGTTTTACTCGTTTTACTCGTTTTACTCGTTTTACTCGTTTTACTCGTTTTACTCGAATTACTCGTTTTACTCGAATTACTCGTTTTACTCGTTTTACTAGTTTTACTAGTTTTACTAGTTTTACTAGTTTTACTAGTTTTACTAGTTTTACTCGTTTTACTCGTATTACTCGTTTTACTCGTTTTACTCGTTTTACTCGTTTTACTCGTTTTACTCGTTTTACTCGTTTTACTCGTTTTACTCGTTTTACTCGTTTTACTCGTTTTACTCGTTTTACTCGTTTTACTCGTTTTACTCGTTTTACTCGTTTTACTCGTTTTACTCGGTTTACTCGTTTTACTCGTTTTACTCGTTTTACTCGTTTTACTCGTTTTACTAGTTTTACTAGTTTTACTCGTTTTACTCGTTTTACTCGTTTTACTCGTTTTACTCGTTTTACTCGTTTTACTCGTTTTACTCGTTTTACTCGTTTTACTCGTTTTACTCGTTTTACTCGTTTTACTCGGTTTTCTCGTTTTACTCGTTTTACTCGTTTTACTCGTTTTACTCGTTTTACTCGTTTTACTCGTTTTACTCGTTTTTCTCGTTTTTCTCGTTTTTCTCGTTTTTCTCGTTTTACTCGTTTTACTCGTTTTACTCGTTTTACTCGTTTTACTCGTTTTACCCGTTTTACCCGTTTTACTCGTTTTACTCGTTTTACTCGTTTTACTCGTTTCACTCGTTTTACTCGTTTTACTCGTTTTACTCGTTTTACTAGTTTTACTAGTTTTACTAGTTTTAGTCGTTTTAGCCGTTTTACTCGTATTACTCGTTTTACTCGTTTTACTCGTTTTACTCGTATTACTAGTTTTACTAGTTTTACTAGTTTTACTAGTTTTACTAGTTTTACTAGTTTTACTCGTTTTACTCGTTTTACTCGTTTTACTCGTTTTACTCGTTTTACTCGTTTTACTCGTATTACTCGTTTTACTCGTTTTACTCGTTTTACTCGTTTTACTCGTTTTACTCGTTTTACTCGTTTTACTCGTTTTACTCGTTTTACTCGTTTTACTCGTTTTACTCGTTTTACTCGTTTTACTCGTTTTACTCGTTTTACTCGCTTTACTCGTTTTACTCGTTTTACTAGTTTTACTAGTTTTACTAGTTTTACTAGTTTTACTAGTTTTACTAGTTTTACTAGTTTTACTAGTTTTGCACGTTTTACTCGTTTTACTCGTTTTACTCGTTTTACTCGTTTTACTCGGTTTTCTCGTTTTACTCGTTTTACTCGTTTTACTCGTTTTACTCGGTTTTCTCGTTTTACTCGTTTTACTCGTTTTACTCGTTTTTCTCGTTTTTCTCGTTTTTCTCGTTTTTCTCGTTTTACTCGTTTTACTCGTTTTACTCGTTTTACTCGTTTTACTCGTTTTACTCGTTTTACTCGTTTTACTCGTTTTACTCGTTTTACTAGTTTTTCTAGTTTTACTAGTTTTACTAGTTTTACTAGTTTTACTAGTTTTACTCGTTTTACTAGTTTTACTCGGTTTACTCGGTTTACTCGGTTTACTCGGTTTACTCGTTTTACTCGTTTTACTCGTTTTACTCGTTTTACTCGTTTTACTCGTTTTACTAGTTTTACTAGTTTTACTAGTTTTGCTCGTTTTACACGTTTTACTCGTTTTACTCGTTTTACTCGTTTTACTCGTTTTACTAGTTTTACTAGTTTTACTAGTTTTACTAGTTTTACTCGTTTTACTCGTTTTACTCGTTTTACTCGTTTTACTCGTTTTACTCGTTTTACTCGTTTTACTCGTTTTACTAGTTTTACTAGTTTTACTAGTTTTACTAGTTTTACTAGTTTTACTAGTTTTACTAGTTTTACTAGTTTTACTAGTTTTACTAGTTTTACTCGTTTTACTCGTTTTACTCGTATTACTCGTTTTACTCGTTTTACTCGTTTTACTCGTTTTACTCGTTTTACTCGTTTTACTAGTTTTACTGTTTTACTAGTTTTACTAGTTTTACTCGTTTTACTCGTTTTACTCGTGTTACTCGTTTTACTCGTGTTACTCGTTTTACTCGTGTTACTCGTGTTACTCGTTTTACTCGTTTTACTCGTTTTACTCGTTTTACTCGTTTTACTAGTTTTACTAGTTTTACTAGTTTTACTAGTTTTACTAGTTTTACTAGTTTTACTCGTTTTACTCGTTTTACTCGTTTTACTCGTTTTACTCGTTTTACTCGTTTTACTCGTTTTACTCGTTTTACTCGTTTTACTCGTATTACTCGTTTTACTCGTTTTACTCGTTTTACTCGTTTTACTCGTTTTACTCGTTTTACTCGTTTTACTCGTTTTACTCGTTTTACTCGTTTTACTCGTTTTACTCGTTTTACTCGTTTTACTCGTTTTACTCGTTTTACTCGTTTTACTCGTTTTACTCGTTTTACTCGTTTTACTCGTTTTACTCGTTTTACTCGTTTTACTCGTTTTACTCGTTTTACTCGTTTTACTCGTTTTACTCGTTTTACTCGTTTTACTCGTTTTACTCGGTTTACTCGTTTTACTCGTTTTACTCGTTTTACTCGTTTTACTCGTTTTACTAGTTTTACTAGTTTTACTAGTTTTACTAGTTTTACTAGTTTTACTAGTTTTACTAGTTTTACTAGTTTTGCACGTTTTACTCGTTTTACTCGTTTTACTCGTTTTACTCGGTTTTCTCGTTTTACTCGTTTTACTCGGTTTTCTCGTTTTACTCGTTTTACTCGTTTTACTCGTTTTACTCGTTTTACTCGTTTTACTCGTTTTTCTCGTTTTTCTCGTTTTTCTCGTTTTTCTCGTTTTACTCGTTTTACTCGTTTTACTCGTTTTACTCGTTTTACTCGTTTTACTCGTTTTACTCGTTTTACTCGTTTTACTAGTTTGTCTAGTTTTACTAGTTTTACTAGTTTTACTAGTTTTACTAGTTTTACTCGTTTTACTAGTTTTACTCGGTTTACTCGGTTTACTCGGTTTACTCGTTTTACTCGTTTTACTCGTTTTACTCGTTTTACTCGTTTTACTCGTTTTACTCGTTTTACTAGTTTCACTAGTTTTACTAGTTTTACTAGTTTTACTAGTTTTGCTCGTTTTACACGTTTTACTCGTTTTACTCGTTTTACTCGTTTTACTCGTTTTACTCGTTTTACTAGTTTTACTAGTTTTACTAGTTTTACTAGTTTTACTCGTTTTACTCGTTTTACTCGTTTTACTCGTTTTACTCGTTTTACTCGTTTTACTCGTTTTACTCGTTTTACTAGTTTTACTAGTTTTACTAGTTTTACTAGTTTTACTAGTTTTACTAGTTTTACTCGTTTTACTCGTTTTACTCGTTTTACTCGTTTTACTCGTTTTACTCGTTTTACTCGTTTTACTCGTTTTACTCGTTTTACTCGTTTTACTCGTTATACTCGTTTTACTCGTTTTACTCGTTTTACTAGTTTTACTAGTTTTACTAGTTTTACTAGTTTTACTAGTTTTACTAGTTTTACTAGTTTCACTAGTTTCACTAGTTTTACTAGTTTCACTAGTTTTACTAGTTTCACTAGTTTTACTAGTTTTACTAGTTTTACTAGTTTTACTAGTTTTACTAGTTTTACTAGTTTTACTAGTTTTACTAGTTTTACTAGTTTTACTAGTTTTACTAGTTTTACTAGTTTTACTAGTTTTACTAGTTTTACTAGTTTTACTAGTTTTACTCGTTTTACTCGTTTTACTCGTTTTACTCGAATTACTCGTTTTACTCGAATTACTCGTTTTACTCGTTTTACTAGTTTTACTAGTTTTACTAGTTTTACTAGTTTTACTAGTTTTACTAGTTTTACTCGTTTTACTCGTATTACTCGTTTTACTCGTTTTACTCGTTTTACTCGTTTTACTCGTTTTACTCGTTTTACTCGTTTTACTCGTTTTACTCGTTTTACTCGTTTTACTCGTTTTACTCGTTTTACTCGTTTTACTCGGTTTACTCGTTTTACTCGTTTTACTCGTTTTACTCGTTTTACTCGTTTTACTAGTTTTACTAGTTTTACTCGTTTTACTCGTTTTACTCGTTTTACTCGTTTTACTCGTTTTACTCGTTTTACTCGTTTTACTCGTTTTACTCGTTTTACTCGTTTTACTCGGTTTTCTCGTTTTACTCGTTTTACTCGTTTTACTCGTTTCACTCGTTTTACTCGTTTTACTCGTTTTACTCGTTTTACTCGTTTTACTAGTTTTACTAGTTTTACTAGTTTTAGTCGTTTTAGCCGTTTTACTCGTATTACTCGTTTTACTCGTTTTACTCGTATTACTAGTTTTACTAGTTTTACTAGTTTTACTCGTTTTACTCGTTTTACTCGTTTTACTCGTTTTACTCGTTTTACTCGTTTTACTCGTTTTACTCGTTTTACTCGTATTACTCGTTTTACTCGTTTTACTCGTTTTACTCGTTTTACTCGTTTTACTCGTTTTACTCGTTTTACTCGTTTTACTCGTTTTACTCGTTTTACTCGTTTTACTCGTTTTACTCGTTTTACTCGTTTTACTCGTTTTACTCGTTTTACTCGTTTTACTCGTTTTACTCGTTTTACTCGTTTTACTCGTTTTACTCGTTTTACTCGTTTTACTCGTTTTACTCGTTTTACTCGTTTTACTCGTTTTACTCGTTTTACTAGTTTTACTAGTTTTACTAGTTTTACTAGTTTTACTAGTTTTACTAGTTTTGCACGTTTTACTCGTTTTACTCGTTTTACTCGTTTTACTCGTTTTACTCGGTTTTCTCGTTTTACTCGTTTTACTCGTTTTACTCGTTTTACTCGGTTTTCTCGTTTTACTCGTTTTACTCGTTTTACTCGTTTTACTCGTTTTACTCGTTTTACTCGTTTTACTCGTTTTACTCGTTTTACTCGTTTTACTCGTTTTACTAGTTTTTCTAGTTTTACTAGTTTTACTAGTTTTACTAGTTTTACTAGTTTTACTAGTTTTACTCGTTTTACTAGTTTTACTCGGTTTACTCGGTTTACTCGGTTTACTCGGTTTACTCGTTTTACTCGTTTTACTCGTTTTACTCGTTTTACTCGTTTTACTCGTTTTACTCGTTTTACTAGTTTTACTAGTTTTGCTCGTTTTACACGTTTTACTCGTTTTACTCGTTTTACTCGTTTTACTCGTTTTACTCGTTTTACTCGTTTTACTAGTTTTACTAGTTTTACTAGTTTTACTAGTTTTACTCGTTTTACTCGTTTTACTCGTTTTACTCGTTTTACTCGTTTTACTCGTTTTACTCGTTTTACTCGTTTTACTAGTTTTACTAGTTTTACTAGTTTTACTAGTTTTACTAGTTTTACTCGTTTTACTCGTTTTACTCGTTTTACTCGTTTTACTCGTTTTACTCGTTTTACTAGTTTTACTGTTTTACTAGTTTTACTCGTTTTACTCGTTTTACTCGTTTTACTCGTGTTACTCGTTTTACTCGTGTTACTCGTGTTACTCGTTTTACTCGTTTTACTCGTTTTACTCGTTTTACTCGTTTTACTAGTTTTACTAGTTTTACTAGTTTTACTAGTTTTACTAGTTTTACTAGTTTTACTCGTTTTACTCGTTTTACTCGTATTACTCGTTTTACTCGTTTTACTCGTTTTACTCGTTTTACTCGTTTTACTCGTTTTACTCGTTTTACTCGTTTTACTCGTTTTACTCGTTTTACTCGTTTTACTCGTTTTACTCGTTTTACTCGTTTTACTCGTTTTACTCGTTTTACTCGTTTTACTCGTTTTACTCGTTTTACTATTTTTTCTAGTTTTACTAGTTTTACTAGTTTTACTAGTTTTACTAGTTTTACTCGTTTTACTAGTTTTACTCGGTTTACTCGGTTTACTCGGTTTACTCGGTTTACTCGTTTTACTCGTTTTACTCGTTTTACTCGTTTTACTCGTTTTACTAGTTTTACTAGTTTTACTAGTTTTACTAGTTTTACTAGTTTTACTAGTTTTGCTCGTTTTACACGTTTTACTCGTTTTACTCGTTTTACTCGTTTTACTCGTTTTACTCGTTTTACTCGTTTTACTCGTTTTACTCGTTTTACTCGGTTTTCTCGTTTTACTCGTTTTACTCGTTTTTCTCGTTTTTCTCGTTTTTCTCGTTTTTCTCGTTTTACTCGTTTTACTCGTTTTACTCGTTTTACTCGTTTTACTCGTTTTACTAGTTTTACTAGTTTTACTAGTTTTACTAGTTTTACTAGTTTTACTAGTTTTACTCGTTTTACTCGTTTTACTCGTTTTACTCGTTTTACTCGTTTTACTCGTTTTACTCGTTTTACTCGTTTTACTCGTTTTACTCGTTTTACTAGTTTTACTAGTTTTACTCGTTTTACTCGTTTTACTCGTTTTACTCGTTTTACTCGTTTTACTCGTTTTACTCGTTTTACTCGTTTTACTCGTTTTACTCGTTTTACTCGTTTTACTCGTTTTACTCGTTTTACTCGTTTTACTCGTTTTACTCGTTTTACTCGTTTTACTCGTTTTACTCGTTTTACTCGTTTTACTCGTTTTACTCGTTTTACTCGTTTTACTCGTTTTACTCGTTTTACTCGTTTTACTCGTTTTACTCGTTTTACTCGGTTTACTCGTTTTACTCGTTTTACTCGTTTTACTCGTTTTACTCGTTTTACTAGTTTTACTAGTTTTACTAGTTTTACTAGTTTTACTAGTTTTACTAGTTTTACTAGTTTTACTAGTTTTGCACGTTTTACTCGTTTTACTCGTTTTACTCGTTTTACTCGGTTTTCTCGTTTTACTCGTTTTACTCGGTTTTCTCGTTTTACTCGTTTTACTCGTTTTACTCGTTTTACTCGTTTTACTCGTTTTACTCGTTTTTCTCGTTTTTCTCGTTTTTCTCGTTTTTCTCGTTTTACTCGTTTTACTCGTTTTACTCGTTTTACTCGTTTTACTCGTTTTACTCGTTTTACTCGTTTTACTCGTTTTACTAGTTTGTCTAGTTTTACTAGTTTTACTAGTTTTACTAGTTTTACTAGTTTTACTCGTTTTACTAGTTTTACTCGGTTTACTCGGTTTACTCGGTTTACTCGTTTTACTCGTTTTACTCGTTTTACTCGTTTTACTCGTTTTACTCGTTTTACTCGTTTTACTCGTTTTACTCGTTTTACTCGTTTTACTCGTTTTACTCGTTTTACTCGTTTTACTCGTTTTACTCGTTTTACTCGTTTTACTCGTTTTACTCGTTTTACTCGAATTACTCGTTTTACTCGAATTACTCGTTTTACTCGTTTTACTAGTTTTACTAGTTTTACTAGTTTTACTAGTTTTACTAGTTTTACTAGTTTTACTCGTTTTACTCGTATTACTCGTTTTACTCGTTTTACTCGTTTTACTCGTTTTACTCGTTTTACTCGTTTTACTCGTTTTACTCGTTTTACTCGTTTTACTCGTTTTACTCGTTTTACTCGTTTTACTCGTTTTACTCGTTTTACTCGTTTTACTCGTTTTACTCGTTTTACTCGGTTTACTCGTTTTACTCGTTTTACTCGTTTTACTCGTTTTACTCGTTTTACTAGTTTTACTAGTTTTACTCGTTTTACTCGTTTTACTCGTTTTACTCGTTTTACTCGTTTTACTCGTTTTACTCGTTTTACTCGTTTTACTCGTTTTACTCGTTTTACTCGTTTTACTCGTTTTACTCGGTTTTCTCGTTTTACTCGTTTTACTCGTTTTACTCGTTTTACTCGTTTTACTCGTTTTACTCGTTTTACTCGTTTTTCTCGTTTTTCTCGTTTTTCTCGTTTTTCTCGTTTTACTCGTTTTACTCGTTTTACTCGTTTTACTCGTTTTACTCGTTTTACCCGTTTTACCCGTTTTACTCGTTTTACTCGTTTTACTCGTTTTACTCGTTTCACTCGTTTTACTCGTTTTACTCGTTTTACTCGTTTTACTCGTTTTACTAGTTTTACTAGTTTTACTAGTTTTAGTCGTTTTAGCCGTTTTACTCGTATTACTCGTTTTACTCGTTTTACTCGTTTTACTCGTATTACTAGTTTTACTAGTTTTACTAGTTTTACTAGTTTTACTAGTTTTACTCGTTTCACTCGTTTTACTCGTTTTACTCGTTTCACTCGTTTTACTCGTTTTACTCGTTTTACTCGTTTTACTCGTTTTACTCGTTTTACTCGTTTCACTCGTTTCACTCGTTTTACTCGTTTCACTCGTTTTAATCGTTTCACTTGTTTTACTCGTTTTACTCGTTTTAATCGCTTTACTCGTTTTACTCGTTTTACTAGTTTTACTAGTTTTACTAGTTTTACTAGTTTTACTAGTTTTACTAGTTTTACTAGTTTTACTAGTTTTGCACGTTTTACTCGTTTTACTCGTTTTACTCGTTTTACTCGTTTTACTCGGTTTTCTCGTTTTACTCGTTTTACTCGTTTTACTCGTTTTACTCGGTTTTCTCGTTTTACTCGTTTTACTCGGTTTTCTCGTTTTACTCGTTTTACTCGTTTTACTCGTTTTTCTCGTTTTTCTCGTTTTTCTCGTTTTTCTCGTTTTACTCGTTTTACTCGTTTTACTCGTTTTACTCGTTTTACTCGTTTTACTCGTTTTACTCGTTTTACTCGTTTTACTAGTTTTTCTAGTTTTACTAGTTTTACTAGTTTTACTAGTTTTACTAGTTTTACTCGTTTTACTAGTTTTACTCGGTTTACTCGGTTTACTCGGTTTACTCGGTTTACTCGTTTTACTCGTTTTACTCGTTTTACTCGTTTTACTCGTTTTACTCGTTTTACTAGTTTTACTAGTTTTACTAGTTTTGCTCGTTTTACACGTTTTACTCGTTTTACTCGTTTTACTCGTTTTACTCGTTTTACTAGTTTTACTAGTTTTACTAGTTTTACTAGTTTTACTCGTTTTACTCGTTTTACTCGTTTTACTCGTTTTACTCGTTTTACTCGTTTTACTCGTTTTACTCGTTTTACTAGTTTTACTAGTTTTACTAGTTTTACTAGTTTTACTAGTTTTACTAGTTTTACTAGTTTTACTAGTTTTACTAGTTTTACTAGTTTTACTAGTTTTACTCGTTTTACTCGTTTTACTCGTATTACTCGTTTTACTCGTTTTACTCGTTTTACTCGTTTTACTCGTTTTACTCGTTTTACTAGTTTTACTGTTTTACTAGTTTTACTAGTTTTACTCGTTTTACTCGTTTTACTCGTGTTACTCGTTTTACTCGTGTTACTCGTTTTACTCGTGTTACTCGTGTTACTCGTTTTACTCGTTTTACTCGTTTTACTCGTTTTACTCGTTTTACTAGTTTTACTAGTTTTACTAGTTTTACTAGTTTTACTAGTTTTACTAGTTTTACTCGTTTTACTCGTTTTACTCGTTTTACTCGTTTTACTCGTTTTACTCGTTTTACTCGTTTTACTCGTTTTACTCGTTTTACTCGTATTACTCGTTTTACTCGTTTTACTCGTTTTACTCGTTTTACTCGTTTTACTCGTTTTACTCGTTTTACTCGTTTTACTCGTTTTACTCGTTTTACTCGTTTTACTCGTTTTACTCGTTTTACTCGTTTTACTCGTTTTACTCGTTTTACTCGTTTTACTCGTTTTACTCGTTTTACTCGTTTTACTCGTTTTACTCGTTTTACTCGTTTTACTCGTTTTACTCGTTTTACTCGGTTTACTCGTTTTACTCGTTTTACTCGTTTTACTCGTTTTACTCGTTTTACTAGTTTTACTAGTTTTACTAGTTTTACTAGTTTTACTAGTTTTACTAGTTTTACTAGTTTTACTAGTTTTGCACGTTTTACTCGTTTTACTCGTTTTACTCGTTTTACTCGGTTTTCTCGTTTTACTCGTTTTACTCGGTTTTCTCGTTTTACTCGTTTTACTCGTTTTACTCGTTTTACTCGTTTTACTCGTTTTACTCGTTTTTCTCGTTTTTCTCGTTTTTCTCGTTTTTCTCGTTTTACTCGTTTTACTCGTTTTACTCGTTTTACTCGTTTTACTCGTTTTACTCGTTTTACTCGTTTTACTCGTTTTACTAGTTTGTCTAGTTTTACTAGTTTTACTAGTTTTACTAGTTTTACTAGTTTTACTCGTTTTACTAGTTTTACTCGGTTTACTCGGTTTACTCGGTTTACTCGTTTTACTCGTTTTACTCGTTTTACTCGTTTTACTCGTTTTACTCGTTTTACTCGTTTTACTAGTTTCACTAGTTTTACTAGTTTTACTAGTTTTACTAGTTTTGCTCGTTTTACACGTTTTACTCGTTTTACTCGTTTTACTCGTTTTACTCGTTTTACTCGTTTTACTAGTTTTACTAGTTTTACTAGTTTTACTAGTTTTACTCGTTTTACTCGTTTTACTCGTTTTACTCGTTTTACTCGTTTTACTCGTTTTACTCGTTTTACTCGTTTTACTAGTTTTACTAGTTTTACTAGTTTTACTAGTTTTACTAGTTTTACTAGTTTTACTCGTTTTACTCGTTTTACTCGTTTTACTCGTTTTACTCGTTTTACTCGTTTTACTCGTTTTACTCGTTTTACTCGTTTTACTCGTTTTACTCGTTATACTCGTTTTACTCGTTTTACTCGTTTTACTAGTTTTACTAGTTTTACTAGTTTTACTAGTTTTACTAGTTTTACTAGTTTTACTAGTTTTACTAGTTTTACTAGTTTCACTAGTTTCACTAGTTTTACTAGTTTCACTAGTTTTACTAGTTTCACTAGTTTTACTAGTTTTACTAGTTTTACTAGTTTTACTAGTTTTACTAGTTTTACTAGTTTTACTAGTTTTACTAGTTTTACTAGTTTTACTAGTTTTACTAGTTTTACTAGTTTTACTAGTTTTACTAGTTTTACTAGTTTTACTAGTTTTACTCGTTTTACTCGTTTTACTCGTTTTACTCGAATTACTCGTTTTACTCGAATTACTCGTTTTACTCGTTTTACTAGTTTTACTAGTTTTACTAGTTTTACTAGTTTTACTAGTTTTACTAGTTTTACTCGTTTTACTCGTATTACTCGTTTTACTCGTTTTACTCGTTTTACTCGTTTTACTCGTTTTACTCGTTTTACTCGTTTTACTCGTTTTACTCGTTTTACTCGTTTTACTCGTTTTACTCGTTTTACTCGTTTTACTCGGTTTACTCGTTTTACTCGTTTTACTCGTTTTACTCGTTTTACTCGTTTTACTAGTTTTACTAGTTTTACTCGTTTTACTCGTTTTACTCGTTTTACTCGTTTTACTCGTTTTACTCGTTTTACTCGTTTTACTCGTTTTACTCGTTTTACTCGTTTTACTCGTTTTACTCGTTTTACTCGGTTTTCTCGTTTTACTCGTTTTACTCGTTTTACTCGTTTCACTCGTTTTACTCGTTTTACTCGTTTTACTCGTTTTACTCGTTTTACTAGTTTTACTAGTTTTACTAGTTTTAGTCGTTTTAGCCGTTTTACTCGTATTACTCGTTTTACTCGTTTTACTCGTATTACTAGTTTTACTAGTTTTACTAGTTTTACTCGTTTTACTCGTTTTACTCGTTTTACTCGTTTTACTCGTTTTACTCGTTTTACTCGTTTTACTCGTTTTACTCGTATTACTCGTTTTACTCGTTTTACTCGTTTTACTCGTTTTACTCGTTTTACTCGTTTTACTCGTTTTACTCGTTTTACTCGTTTTACTCGTTTTACTCGTTTTACTCGTTTTACTCGTTTTACTCGTTTTACTCGTTTTACTCGTTTTACTCGTTTTACTCGTTTTACTCGTTTTACTCGTTTTACTCGTTTTACTCGTTTTACTCGTTTTACTCGTTTTACTCGTTTTACTCGTTTTACTCGTTTTACTCGTTTTACTCGTTTTACTCGTTTTACTAGTTTTACTAGTTTTACTAGTTTTACTAGTTTTACTAGTTTTACTAGTTTTGCACGTTTTACTCGTTTTACTCGTTTTACTCGTTTTACTCGTTTTACTCGGTTTTCTCGTTTTACTCGTTTTACTCGTTTTACTCGTTTTACTCGGTTTTCTCGTTTTACTCGTTTTACTCGTTTTACTCGTTTTACTCGTTTTACTCGTTTTACTCGTTTTACTCGTTTTACTCGTTTTACTCGTTTTACTCGTTTTACTAGTTTTTCTAGTTTTACTAGTTTTACTAGTTTTACTAGTTTTACTAGTTTTACTAGTTTTACTCGTTTTACTAGTTTTACTCGGTTTACTCGGTTTACTCGGTTTACTCGGTTTACTCGTTTTACTCGTTTTACTCGTTTTACTCGTTTTACTCGTTTTACTCGTTTTACTCGTTTTACTAGTTTTACTAGTTTTGCTCGTTTTACACGTTTTACTCGTTTTACTCGTTTTACTCGTTTTACTCGTTTTACTCGTTTTACTCGTTTTACTAGTTTTACTAGTTTTACTAGTTTTACTAGTTTTACTCGTTTTACTCGTTTTACTCGTTTTACTCGTTTTACTCGTTTTACTCGTTTTACTCGTTTTACTCGTTTTACTAGTTTTACTAGTTTTACTAGTTTTACTAGTTTTACTAGTTTTACTAGTTTTACTAGTTTTACTCGTTTTACTCGTTTTACTCGTATTACTCGTTTTACTCGTTTTACTCGTTTTACTCGTTTTACTCGTTTTACTCGTTTTACTAGTTTTACTGTTTTACTAGTTTTACTCGTTTTACTCGTTTTACTCGTTTTACTCGTGTTACTCGTTTTACTCGTGTTACTCGTGTTACTCGTTTTACTCGTTTTACTCGTTTTACTCGTTTTACTCGTTTTACTAGTTTTACTAGTTTTACTAGTTTTACTAGTTTTACTAGTTTTACTAGTTTTACTCGTTTTACTCGTTTTACTCGTATTACTCGTTTACTCGTTTTACTCGTTTTACTCGTTTTACTCGTTTTACTCGTTTTACTCGTTTTACTCGTTTTACTCGTTTTACTCGTTTTACTCGTTTTACTCGTTTTACTCGTTTTACTCGTTTTACTCGTTTTACTCGTTTTACTCGTTTACTCGTTTTACTCGTTTTACTATTTTTTCTAGTTTTACTAGTTTTACTAGTTTTACTAGTTTTACTAGTTTTACTCGTTTTACTAGTTTTACTCGGTTTACTCGGTTTACTCGGTTTACTCGGTTTACTCGTTTTACTCGTTTTACTCGTTTTACTCGTTTTACTCGTTTTACTAGTTTTACTAGTTTTACTAGTTTTACTAGTTTTACTAGTTTTACTAGTTTTGCTCGTTTTACACGTTTTACTCGTTTTACTCGTTTTACTCGTTTTACTCGTTTTACTCGTTTTACTCGTTTTACTCGTTTTACTCGTTTTACTCGGTTTTCTCGTTTTACTCGTTTTACTCGTTTTTCTCGTTTTTCTCGTTTTTCTCGTTTTTCTCGTTTTACTCGTTTTACTCGTTTTACTCGTTTTACTCGTTTTACTCGTTTTACTAGTTTTACTAGTTTTACTAGTTTTACTAGTTTTACTAGTTTTACTAGTTTTACTCGTTTTACTCGTTTTACTCGTTTTACTCGTTTTACTCGTTTTACTCGTTTTACTCGTTTTACTCGTTTTACTCGTTTTACTCGTTTTACTAGTTTTACTAGTTTTACTCGTTTTACTCGTTTTACTCGTTTTACTCGTTTTACTCGTTTTACTCGTTTTACTCGTTTTACTCGTTTTACTCGTTTTACTCGTTTTACTAGTTTTACTAGTTTTACTAGTTTTACTAGTTTTACTAGTTTTACTAGTTTTACTAGTTTCACTAGTTTCACTAGTTTTACTAGTTTCACTAGTTTTACTAGTTTTACTAGTTTTACTAGTTTTACTAGTTTTACTAGTTTTACTAGTTTTACTAGTTTTACTAGTTTTACTAGTTTTACTAGTTTTACTAGTTTTACTAGTTTTACTAGTTTTACTAGTTTTACTAGTTTTACTAGTTTTACTAGTTTTACTCGTTTTACTCGTTTTACTCGAATTACTCGTTTTACTCGAATTACTCGTTTTACTCGTTTTACTCGTTTTACTAGTTTTACTAGTTTTACTAGTTTTACTAGTTTTACTAGTTTTACTAGTTTTACTAGTTTTACTAGTTTTACTAGTTTTACTCGTTTTACTCGTTTTACTCGTTTTACTCGTTTTACTCGTTTTACTCGTTTTACTAGTTTTAGTCGTTTTAGCCGTTTTACTCGTATTACTCGTTTTACTCGTTTTACTCGTATTACTAGTTTCACTAGTTTTACTAGTTTTACTAGTTTTACTAGTTTTACTAGTTTTACTCGTTTTACTCGTTTTACTCGTTTTACTCGTTTTACTCGTTTTACTCGTTTTACTCGTTTTACTCGTTTTACTCGTTTTACTCGTTTTACTCGTTTTACTCGTTTTACTCGTTTTACTCGTATTACTCGTTTTACTCGTTTTACTCGTTTTACTCGTTTTACTCGTTTTACTCGTTTTACTCGTTTTACTCGTTTTACTCGTTTTACTCGTTTTACTCGTTTTACTCGTTTTACTCGTTTTACTCGTTTTACTCGTTTTACTAGTTTTACTAGTTTTACTAGTTTTACTAGTTTTACTAGTTTTACTCGTTTTACTCGTTTTACTCGTTTTACTCGTTTTTCTCGTTTTTCTCGTTTTTCTCGTTTTTCTCGTTTTACTCGTTTTACTCGTTTTACTCGTTTTACTCGTTTTACTCGTTTTACTCGTTTTACTCGTTTTACTCGTTTTACTCGTTTTACTCGTTTTACTAGTTTTTCTAGTTTTACTAGTTTTACTAGTTTTACTAGTTTTACTCGTTTTACTAGTTTTACTCGGTTTACTCGGTTTACTCGGTTTACTCGGTTTACTCGTTTTACTCGGTTTACTCGTTTTACTCGTTTTACTCGTTTTACTCGTTTTACTCGTTTTACTCGTTTTACTCGTTTTACTAGTTTTACTAGTTTTACTAGTTTTACTAGTTTTACACGTTTTACTCGTTTTACTCGTTTTACTCGTTTTACTCGTTTTACTCGTTTTACTAGTTTTACTAGTTTTACTAGTTTTACTAGTTTTACTCGTTTTACTCGTTTTACTCGTTTTACTCGTTTTACTCGTTTTACTCGTTTTACTCGTTTTACTCGTTTTACTCGTTTTACTAGTTTTACTAGTTTTACTAGTTTTACTAGTTTTACTAGTTTTACTAGTTTTACTAGTTTTACTAGTTTTACTAGTTTTACTAGTTTTACTAGTTTTACTAGTTTTACTAGTTTTACTCGTTTTACTCGTTTTACTCGTATTACTCGTTTTACTCGTTTTACTCGTTTTACTCGTTTTACTCGTTTTACTCGTTTTACTCGTTTTACTAGTTTTACTGTTTTACTAGTTTTACTAGTTTTACTCGTTTTACTCGTTTTACTCGTTTTACTCGTTTTACTCGTATTACTCGTTTTACTCGTTTTACTCGTTTTACTCGTTTTACTCGTTTTACTCGTTTTACTCGTTTTACTCGTTTTACTCGTTTTACTCGTTTTTACTCGTTTTACTCGTTTTACTCGTTTTACTCGTTTTACTAGTTTTTCTAGTTTTACTAGTTTTACTAGTTTTACTAGTTTTACTAGTTTTACTCGTTTTACTAGTTTTACTCGGTTTACTCGGTTTACTCGGTTTACTCGGTTTACTCGTTTTACTCGTTTTACTCGTTTTACTCGTTTTACTCGTTTTACTAGTTTTACTAGTTTTACTAGTTTTACTAGTTTTACTAGTTTTACTAGTTTTGCTCGTTTTACACGTTTTACTCGTTTTACTCGTTTTACTCGTTTTACTCGTTTTACTCGTTTTACTCGTTTTATTCCTTTTACTCGTTATACTCGGTTTTCTCGTTTTACTCGTTTTACTCGTTTTTCTCGTTTTTCTCGTTTTTCTCGTTTTTCTCGTTTTACTCGTTTTACTCGTTTTACTCGTTTTACTCGTTTTACTCGTTTTACTAGTTTTACTAGTTTTACTAGTTTTACTAGTTTTACTAGTTTTACTCGTTTTACTCGTTTTACTCGTTTTACTCGTTTTACTCGTTTTACTCGTTTTACTCGTTTTACTAGTTTTACTAGTTTTACTCGTTTTACTCGTTTTACTCGTTTTACTCGTTTTACTCGTTTTACTCGTTTTACTCGTTTTACTCGTTTTACTCGTTTTACTCGTTTTACTCGTTTTACTCGTTTTACTCGTTTTACTCGTTTTATCGTTTTACTCGTTTTACTAACTCGTTTTACTAGTTTTACTTTTACTAGTTTTACTCGTTTTACTCGTTTTACTCGTTTTACTCGTTTTACTCGTTTTACTCGTTTTACTCGTTTTACTCGTTTTACTCGTTTTACTCGTTTTACTCGTTTTACTCGTTTTACTCGTTTTACTCGTTTTACTCGTTTTACTCGTTTTACTCGTTTTACTAGTTTTACTAGTTTTACTAGTTTTACTAGTTTTACTAGTTTTACTAGTTTTACTAGTTTTACTAGTTTCACTAGTTTCACTAGTTTTACTAGTTTCACTAGTTTTACTAGTTTTACTAGTTTTACTAGTTTTACTAGTTTTACTAGTTTTACTAGTTTTACTAGTTTTACTAGTTTTACTAGTTTTACTAGTTTTACTAGTTTTACTAGTTTTACTAGTTTTACTAGTTTTACTAGTTTTACTAGTTTTACTAGTTTTACTCGTTTTACTCGTTTTACTCGTTTTACTCGAATTACTCGTTTTACTCGAATTACTCGTTTTACTCGTTTTACTCGTTTTACTCGTTTTACTCGTTTTACTCGTTTTACTCGTTTTACTCGTTTTACTCGTTTTGCTCGTTTTGCTCGTTTTGCTCGTTTTGCTCGTTTTGCTCGTTTTACTCGTTTTGCTCGTTTTACTCGTTTTACTCGTTTTACTCGTTTTACTCGTTTCACTCGTTTCACTCGTTTTACTCGTTTCACTCGTTTTACTCGTTTTACTCGTTTTACTAGTTTTACTAGTTTTACTAGTTTTACTAGTTTTACTAGTTTTACTAGTTTTACTAGTTTACTAGTTTTACTAGTTTTACTAGTTTTACTAGTTTTACTAGTTTTACTAGTTTTACTAGTTTTACTAGTTTTACTAGTTTTACTAGTTTTACTAGTTTTAGTCGTTTTAGTCGTTTTAGTCGTTTTACTCGTTTTACTCGTTTTACTCGTTTTACTCGTATTACTCGTTTTACTCGTTTTACTCGTTTTACTCGTTTTACTCGTTTTACTCGTTTTACTAGTTTTACTAGTTTTACTAGTTTTACTAGTTTTACTAGTTTTACTAGTTTTACTCGTTTTACTCGTATTACTCGTTTTACTCGTTTTACTCGTTTTACTCGTTTTACTCGTTTTACTCGTTTTACTCGTTTTACTCGTTTTACTCGTTTTACTCGTTTTACTCGTTTTACTCGTTTTACTCGTTTTACTCGTTTTACTCGTTTTACTCGTTTTACTCGTTTTACTCGTTTTACTCGGTTTACTCGTTTTACTCGTTTTACTCGTTTTACTCGTTTTACTCGTTTTACTCGTTTTACTCGTTTTACTCGTTTTACTCGTTTTACTCGTTTTACTCGTTTTACTCGTTTTACTCGTTTTACTCGTTTTACTCGTTTTACTCGTTTTACTCGTTTTACTCGTTTTACTCGTTTTACTCGTTTTACTCGTTTTACTAGTTTTACTAGTTTTACTAGTTTTACTAGTTTTACTAGTTTTACTAGTTTTACTAGTTTTACTAGTTTTACTAGTTTTGCACGTTTTACTCGTTTTACTCGTATTACTCGTTTTACTCGTTTTACTCGTTTTACTCGTTTTACTCGTTTTACTCGTTTTACTCGTTTTACTAGTTTTACTGTTTTACTAGTTTTACTAGTTTTACTCGTTTTACTCGTTTTACTCGTTTTACTCGTTTTACTCGTATTACTCGTTTTACTCGTTTTACTCGTTTTACTCGTTTTACTCGTTTTACTCGTTTTACTCGTTTTACTCGTTTTACTCGTTTTACTCGTTTTACTCGTTTTACTCGTTTTACTCGTTTTACTCGTTTTACTCGTTTTACTCGTTTTACTCGTTTTACTCGTTTTACTAGTTTTTCTAGTTTTACTAGTTTTACTAGTTTTACTAGTTTTACTAGTTTTACTCGTTTTACTAGTTTTACTCGGTTTACTCGGTTTACTCGGTTTACTCGGTTTACTCGTTTTACTCGTTTTACTCGTTTTACTCGTTTTACTCGTTTTACTAGTTTTACTAGTTTTACTAGTTTTACTAGTTTTACTAGTTTTACTAGTTTTGCTCGTTTTACACGTTTTACTCGTTTTACTCGTTTTACTCGTTTTACTCGTTTTACTCGTTTTACTCGTTTTATTCCTTTTACTCGTTATACTCGGTTTTCTCGTTTTACTCGTTTTACTCGTTTTTCTCGTTTTTCTCGTTTTTCTCGTTTTTCTCGTTTTACTCGTTTTACTCGTTTTACTCGTTTTACTCGTTTTACTCGTTTTACTAGTTTTACTAGTTTTACTAGTTTTACTAGTTTTACTAGTTTTACTCGTTTTACTCGTTTTACTCGTTTTACTCGTTTTACTCGTTTTACTCGTTTTACTCGTTTTACTCGTTTTACTAGTTTTACTAGTTTTACTAGTTTTACTCGTTTTACTCGTTTTACTCGTTTTACTCGTTTTACTCGTTTTACTCGTTTTACTCGTTTTACTCGTTTTACTCGTTTTACTCGTTTTACTCGTTTTACTCGTTTTACTCGTTTTACTCGTTTTACTAGTTTTACTAGTTTTACTAGTTTTACTCGTTTTACTCGTTTTACTCGTTTTACTCGTTTTACTCGTTTTACTCGTTTTACTCGTTTTACTCGTTTTACTCGTTTTACTCGTTTTACTCGTTTTACTCGTTTTACTCGTTTTACTAGTTTTACTAGTTTTACTAGTTTTACTAGTTTTACTAGTTTTACTAGTTTTACTAGTTTTACTAGTTTTACTAGTTTCACTAGTTTCACTAGTTTTACTAGTTTCACTAGTTTTACTAGTTTTACTAGTTTTACTAGTTTTACTAGTTTTACTAGTTTTACTAGTTTTACTAGTTTTACTAGTTTTACTAGTTTTACTAGTTTTACTAGTTTTACTAGTTTTACTAGTTTTACTAGTTTTACTAGTTTTACTCGTTTTACTCGTTTTACTCGTTTTACTCGAATTACTCGTTTTACTCGAATTACTCGTTTTACTCGTTTTACTCGTTTTACTCGTTTTACTCGTTTTACTCGTTTTACTCGTTTTACTCGTTTTACTCGTTTTGCTCGTTTTGCTCGTTTTGCTCGTTTTGCTCGTTTTGCTCGTTTTGCTCGTTTTGCTCGTTTTGCTCGTTTTGCTCGTTTTACTCGTTTTACTCGTTTTACTCGTTTTACTCGTTTCACTCGTTTCACTCGTTTTACTCGTTTCACTCGTTTTACTCGTTTTACTCGTTTTACTAGTTTTACTAGTTTTACTAGTTTTACTAGTTTTACTAGTTTTACTAGTTTTACTAGTTTTACTAGTTTTACTAGTTTTACTAGTTTTACTAGTTTTACTAGTTTTACTAGTTTTACTAGTTTTACTAGTTTTAGTCGTTTTAGTCGTTTTAGTCGTTTTACTCGTTTTACTCGTTTTACTCGTTTTACTCGTATTACTCGTTTTACTCGTTTTACTCGTTTTACTCGTTTTACTCGTTTTACTCGTTTTACTAGTTTTACTAGTTTTACTAGTTTTACTAGTTTTACTAGTTTTACTAGTTTTACTCGTTTTACTCGTATTACTCGTTTTACTCGTTTTACTCGTTTTACTCGTTTTACTCGTTTTACTCGTTTTACTCGTTTTACTCGTTTTACTCGTTTTACTCGTTTTACTCGTTTTACTCGTTTTACTCGTTTTACTCGTTTTACTCGTTTTACTCGTTTTACTCGTTTTACTCGTTTTACTCGGTTTACTCGTTTTACTCGTTTTACTCGTTTTACTCGTTTTACTCGTTTTACTCGTTTTACTCGTTTTACTCGTTTTACTCGTTTTACTCGTTTTACTCGTTTTACTCGTTTTACTCGTTTTACTCGTTTTACTCGGTTTTCTCGTTTTACTCGTTTTACTCGTTTTACTCGTTTTACTCGTTTTACTCGTTTTACTCGTTTTTCTCGTTTTTCTCGTTTTTCTCGTTTTTCTCGTTTTACTCGTTTTACTCGTTTTACTCGTTTTACTCGTTTTACTCGTTTTACCCGTTTTACCCGTTTTACTCGTTTTACTCGTTTTACTCGTTTTACTCGTTTTACTCGTTTCACTCGTTTTACTCGTTTTACTCGTTTTGCTCGTTTTACACGTTTTACTCGTTTTACTCGTTTTACTCGTTTTACTCGTTTTACTCGTTTTACTCGTTTTACTAGTTTTACTAGTTTTACTAGTTTTAGTCGTTTTAGCCGTTTTACTCGTATTACTCGTTTTACTCGTTTTACTCGTATTACTAGTTTTACTAGTTTTACTAGTTTTACTAGTTTTACTAGTTTTACTCGTTTTACTCGTTTTACTCGTTTTACTCGTTTTACTCGTTTTACTCGTTTTACTCGTTTTACTCGTATTACTCGTTTTACTCGTTTTACTCGTTTTACTCGTTTTACTCGTTTTACTCGTTTTACTCGTTTTACTTGTTTTACTCGTTTTACTCGTTTTACTCGTTTTACTCGTTTTACTCGTTTTACTCGTTTTACTCGTTTTACTCGTTTTACTCGTTTTACTCGTTTTACTCGTTTTACTAGTTTTACTAGTTTTACTAGTTTTACTAGTTTTACTAGTTTTACTCGTTTTACTCGTTTTACTCGTTTTACTCGTTTTACTCGTTTTACTAGTTTTACTAGTTTTACTAGTTTTACTAGTTTTACTAGTTTTACTAGTTTTACTAGTTTTACTAGTTTTACTAGTTTTACTAGTTTTACTAGTTTTACTAGTTTTACTCGTTTTACTCGTTTTACTCGTTTTACTCGTATTACTCGTTTTACTCGTTTTACTCGTTTTACTCGTTTTACTCGTTTTACTCGTTTTACTCGTTTTACTAGTTTTACTCGTTTTACTAGTTTTACTAGTTTTACTAGTTTTACTAGTTTTACTAGTTTTACTCGTTTTACTAGTTTTACTCGGTTTACTCGGTTTACTCGGTTTACTCGGTTTACTCGTTTTACTCGTTTCACTCGTTTTACTCGTTTTACTCGTTTTACTAGTTTTACTAGTTTTACTAGTTTTACTAGTTTTACTAGTTTTACTAGTTTTGCTCGTTTTACACGTTTTACTCGTTTTACTCGTTTTACTCGTTTTACTCGTTTTACTCGTTTTACTCGTTTTACTCGTTTTACTCGGTTTTCTCGTTTTACTCGTTTTACTCGTTTTACTCGTTTTTCTCGTTTTTCTCGTTTTTCTCGTTTTTCTCGTTTTACTCGTTTTACTCGTTTTACTCGTTTTACTCGTTTTACTCGTTTTACTCGTTTTACTCGTTTTACTCGTTTTACTCGTTTTACTCGTTTTACTCGTTTTACTCGTTTTACTCGTTTTACTCGTTTTACTCGTTTTACTCGTTTTACTCGTTTTACTCGTTTTACTCGTTTTACTCGTTTTACTAGTTTTACTCGTTTTCCTCGTTTTACTCGTTTTACTCGTTTTACTCGTTTTACTCGTTTTACTCGTTTTACTAGTTTTACTAGTTTTACTAGTTTTACTCGTTTTACTCGTTTTACTCGTTTTACTCGTTTTACTCGTTTTACTCGTTTTACTCGTTTTACTCGTTTTACTCGTTTTACTAGTTTTACTAGTTTTACTCGTTTTACTAGTTTTACTAGTTTTACTAGTTTTGCTCGTTTTACACGTTTTACTCGTTTTACTCGTTTTACTCGTTTTACTCGTTTTACTCGTTTTACTCGTTTTACTCGTTTTACTCGTTTTATTCCTTTTACTCGTTTTACTCGGTTTTCTCGTTTTACTCGTTTTACTCGTTTTTCTCGTTTTACTAGTTTTACTCGTTTTACTCGTTTTACTCGTTTTACTCGTTTTACTCGTTTTACTCGTTTTACTCGTTTTACTCGTTTTACTCGTTTTACTCGTTTTACTCGTTTTACTCGTTTTACTCGTTTTACTAGTTTTACTAGTTTTACTAGTTTTACTAGTTTTACTATTTTGACTAGTTTCACTAGTTTCACTAGTTTTACTAGTTTTACTAGTTTTACTAGTTTTACTAGTTTTACTAGTTTTACTAGTTTTACTAGTTTTACTAGTTTTACTAGTTTTACTAGTTTTACTAGTTTTACTAGTTTTACTAGTTTTACTAGTTTTACTAGTTTTACTAGTTTTACTCGTTTTACTCGTTTTACTCGAATTACTCGTTTTACTCGAATTACTCGTTTTACTCGTTTTACTCGTTTTACTCGTTTTACTCGTTTTACTCGTTTTACTCGTTTTACTCGTTTTGCTCGTTTTGCTCGTTTTGCTCGTTTTGCTCGTTTTGCTCGTTTTACTCGTTTTACTCGTTTTACTCGTTTTACTCGTTTCACTCGTTTCACTCGTTTTACTCGTTTTACTCGTTTTACTCGTTTTACTCGTTTTACTAGTTTTACTAGTTTCACTAGTTTTACTAGTTTTACTAGTTTTACTAGTTTTACTAGTTTTACTAGTTTTACTAGTTTTACTAGTTTTACTAGTTTTAGTCGTTTTAGTCGTTTTAGTCGTTTTACTCGTTTTACTCGTTTTACTCGTTTTACTCGTATTACTCGTTTTACTCGTTTTACTCGTTTTACTCGTTTTACTCGTTTTACTCGTTTTACTAGTTTTACTAGTTTTACTAGTTTTACTAGTTTTACTAGTTTTACTAGTTTTACTCGTTTTACTCGTATTACTCGTTTTACTCGTTTTACTCGTTTTACTCGTTTTACTCGTTTTACTCGTTTTACTCGTTTTACTCGTTTTACTCGTTTTACTCGTTTTACTCGTTTTACTCGTTTTACTCGTTTTACTCGTTTTACTCGTTTTACTCGTTTTACTCGTTTTACTCGTTTTACTCGTTTTACTCGGTTTACTCGTTTTACTCGTTTTACTCGTTTTACTCGTTTTACTCGTTTTACTCGTTTTACTCGTTTTACTAGTTTTACTCGTTTTACTCGTTTTACTCGTTTTACTCGTTTTACTCGTTTTACTCGTTTTACTCGTTTTACTCGTTTTACTCGTTTTACTCGTTTTACTCGTTTTACTCGGTTTTCTCGTTTTACTCGTTTTACTCGTTTTACTCGTTTTACTCGTTTTACTCGTTTTACTCGTTTTTCTCGTTTTTCTCGTTTTTCTCGTTTTTCTCGTTTTACTCGTTTTACTCGTTTTACTCGTTTTACTCGTTTTACTCGTTTTACCCGTTTTACCCGTTTTACTCGTTTTACTCGTTTTACTCGTTTCACTCGTTTTACTCGTTTTACTCGTTTTGCTCGTTTTACACGTTTTACTCGTTTTACTCGTTTTACTCGTTTTACTCGTTTTACTCGTTTTACTAGTTTTACTAGTTTTACTAGTTTTAGTCGTTTTAGCCGTTTTACTCGTATTACTCGTTTTACTCGTTTTACTCGTATTACTAGTTTTACTAGTTTTACTAGTTTTACTAGTTTTACTAGTTTTACTCGTTTTACTCGTTTTACTCGTTTTACTCGTTTTACTCGTTTTACTCGTTTTACTCGTTTTACTCGTTTTACTCGTATTACTCGTTTTACTCGTTTTACTCGTTTTACTCGTTTTACTCGTTTTACTCGTTTTACTTGTTTTACTCGTTTTACTCGTTTTACTCGTTTTACTCGTTTTACTCGTTTTACTCGTTTTACTCGTTTTACTCGTTTTACTCGTTTTACTCGTTTTACTAGTTTTACTAGTTTTACTAGTTTTACTAGTTTTACTAGTTTTACTCGTTTTACTCGTTTTACTCGTTTTACTCGTTTTACTCGTTTTACTAGTTTTACTAGTTTTACTAGTTTTACTAGTTTTACTAGTTTTACTAGTTTTACTAGTTTTACTAGTTTTACTAGTTTTACTAGTTTTACTAGTTTTACTCGTTTTACTCGTTTTACTCGTTTTACTCGTATTACTCGTTTTACTCGTTTTACTCGTTTTACTCGTTTTATTCGTTTTACTCGTTTTACTCGTTTTACTAGTTTTACTCGTTTTACTAGTTTTACTAGTTTTACTAGTTTTACTAGTTTTACTAGTTTTACTCGTTTTACTAGTTTTACTCGGTTTACTCGGTTTACTCGGTTTACTCGGTTTACTCGTTTTACTCGTTTTACTCGTTTTACTCGTTTTACTCGTTTTACTAGTTTTACTAGTTTTACTAGTTTTACTAGTTTTACTAGTTTTACTAGTTTTACTAGTTTTGCTCGTTTTACACGTTTTACTCGTTTTACTCGTTTTACTCGTTTTACTCGTTTTACTCGTTTTACTCGTTTTACTCGTTTTACTCGTTTTACTCGTTTTACTCGGTTTTCTCGTTTTACTCGTTTTACTCGTTTTACTCGTTTTTCTCGTTTTTCTCGTTTTTCTCGTTTTTCTCGTTTTACTCGTTTTACTCGTTTTACTCGTTTTACTCGTTTTACTCGTTTTACTCGTTTTACTCGTTTTACTCGTTTTACTCGTTTTACTCGTTTTACTCGTTTTACTCGTTTTACTCGTTTTACTCGTTTTACTAGTTTTACTCGTTTTCCTCGTTTTACTCGTTTTACTCGTTTTACTCGTTTTACTCGTTTTACTCGTTTTACTCGTTTTACTCGTTTTACTCGTTTTACTCGTTTTACTCGTTTTACTCGTTTTACTCGTTTTACTCGTTTTACTAGTTTTACTAGTTTTACTCGTTTTACTCGTTTTACTCGTTTTACTCGTTTTACTCGTTTTACTCGTTTTACTCGTTTTACTCGTTTTACTCGTTTTACTCGTTTTACTCGGTTTTCTCGTTTTACTCGTTTTACTCGTTTTACTCGTTTTACTCGTTTTACTCGTTTTACTCGTTTTACTCGTTTTTCTCGTTTTTCTCGTTTTTCTCGTTTTTCTCGTTTTACTCGTTTTACTCGTTTTACTCGTTTTACTCGTTTTACTCGTTTTACTCGTTTTACTCGTTTTACCCGTTTTACCCGTTTTTCTCGTTTTACTCGTTTTACTCGTTTTACTCGTTTTACTCGTTTCACTCGTTTTACTCGTTTTACTCGTTTTACTCGTTTTACTAGTTTTACTAGTTTTACTAGTTTTACTAGTTTTACTAGTTTTACTAGTTTTAGTCGTTTTAGCCGTTTTACTCGTATTACTCGTATTACTAGTTTTACTAGTTTTACTAGTTTTACTAGTTTTACTAGTTTTACTAGTTTTACTAGTTTTACTAGTTTTACTCGTTTTACTCGTTTTACTCGTTTTACTCGTTTTACTCGTTTTACTCGTTTTACTCGTTTTACTCGTTTTACTCGTTTTACTCGTTTTACTCGTTTTACTCGTTTTACTCGTTTTACTCGTTTTACTCGTTTTACTCGTTTTACTCGTTTTACTAGTTTTACTAGATTTACTAGTTTTACTAGTTTTACTAGTTTTACTAGTTTTGCACGTTTTACTCGTTTTACTCGTTTTACTCGTTTTACTCGTTTTACTCGGTTTTCTCGTTTTACTCGTTTTACTCGTTTTACTCGTTTTACTCGTTTTACTCGTTTTACTCGTTTTACTCGTTTTACTCGTTTTACTCGTTTTACTCGTTTTACTCGTTTTACTCGTTTTACTCGTTTTACTCGTTTTACTCGTTTTACTCGTTTTACTCGTTTTACTCGTTTTACTCGTTTTACTCGTTTTACTCGTTTTACTCGTTTTACTCGTTTTACTAGTTTTACTAGTTTTACTAGTTTTACTAGTTTTACTAGTTTTACTAGTTTTGCACGTTTTACTCGTTTTACTCGTTTTACTCGTTTTACTCGTTTTACTCGTTTTACTCGTTTTACTCGGTTTACTCGGTTTACTCGTTTTACTCGTTTTACTCGTTTTACTCGTTTTACTCGTTTTACTCGTTTTACTCGTTTTACTCGTTTTACTCGTTTTACTCGTTTTACTCGTTTTACTCGTTTTACTCGTTTTACTCGTTTTACTAGTTTTACTCGTTTTACTCGTTTTACTCGTTTTACTCGTTTTACTCGTTTTACTCGTTTTACTCGTTTTACTCGTTTTACTCGTTTTACTCGTTTTACTCGTTTTACTCGGTTTACTCGTTTTACTCGTTTTACTCGTTTTACTCGTTTTACTAGTTTTACTAGTTTTACTAGTTTTACTAGTTTTGCACGTTTTACTCGTTTTACTCGTTTTACTCGGTTTTCTCGTTTTACTCGTTTTACTCGTTTTACTCGTTTTACTCGTTTTACTCGTTTTTCTCGTTTTTCTCGTTTTTCTCGTTTTACTCGTTTTACTCGTTTTACTCGTTTTACTCGTTTTACTCGTTTTACTCGTTTTACTCGTTTTACTCGGTTTACTCGGTTTACTCGTTTTACTCGTTTTACTCGTTTTACTCGTTTTACTCGTTTTACTCGTTTTACTCGTTTTACTCGTTTTACTCGTTTTACTCGTTTTACTCGTTTTACTCGTTTTACTCGTTTTACTCGTTTTACTCGTTTTACTCGTTTTACTCGTTTTACTAGTTTTACTAGTTTTACTAGTTTTACTAGTTTTACTAGTTTTACTAGTTTTACTAGTTTTACTAGTTTTACTAGTTTTACTAGTTTTACTAGTTTTACTAGTTTTACTCGTTTTACTCGTTTTACTCGTATTACTCGTTTTACTCGTTTTACTCGTTTTACTCGTTTTACTCGTTTTACTCGTTTTACTCGTTTTACTCGTTTTACTCGTTTTACTCGTTTTACTCGTTTTACTCGTTTTACTCGTTTTACTCGTTTTACTCGTTTTACTCGTTTTACTCGTTTTACTCGTTTTACTAGTTTTACTAGTTTTACTAGTTTTACTAGTTTTACTAGTTTTACTAGTTTTACTAGTTTTACTAGTTTTACTAGTTTTACTCGTTTTACTAGTTTTACTCGGTTTACTCGGTTTACTCGGTTTACTCGTTTTACTCGTTTTACTCGTTTTACTCGTTTTACTCGTTTTACTCGTTTTACTCGTTTTACTAGTTTTACTAGTTTTACTAGTTTTACTAGTTTTACTAGTTTTACTAGTTTTACTAGTTTTACTAGTTTTACTAGTTTTACTAGTTTTGCTCGTTTTACACGTTTTACTCGTTTTACTCGTTTTACTCGTTTTACTCGTTTTACTCGTTTTACTCGTTTTACTCGTTTTACTCGGTTTTCTCGTTTTACTCGTTTTACTCGTTTTACTCGTTTTTCTCGTTTTTCTCGTTTTTCTCGTTTTACTCGTTTTACTCGTTTTACTCGTTTTACTCGTTTTACTCGTTTTACTCGTTTTACTCGTTTTACTCGTTTTACTCGTTTTACTCGTTTTACTCGTTTTACTCGTTTTACTCGTTTTACTCGTTTTACTCGTTTTACTCGTATTACTCGTTTTACTCGTTTTACTCGTTTTACTCGTTTTACTCGTTTTACTCGTTTTACTCGTTTTACTCGTTTTACTCGTTTTACTCGTTTTACTCGTTTTACTCGTTTTACTCGTTTTACTCGTTTTACTCGTTTTACTCGTTTTACTCGTTTTACTCGTTTTACTAGTTTTACTAGTTTTACTAGTTTTACTCGTTTTACTAGTTTTACTCGGTTTACTCGGTTTACTCGGTTTACTCGGTTTACTCGGTTTACTCGTTTTACTCATTTTACTCGGTTTACTCGTTTTACTCGTTTTACTAGTTTTACTAGTTTTACTAGTTTTACTAGTTTTACTAGTTTTACTAGTTTTGCTCGTTTTACACGTTTTACTCGTTTTACTCGTTTTACTCGTTTTACTCGTTTTACTCGTTTTACTCGTTTTACTCGTTTTACTCGGTTTTCTCGTTTTACTCGTTTTACTCGTTTTACTCGTTTTTCTCGTTTTTCTCGTTTTTCTCGTTTTACTCGTTTTACTCGTTTTACTCGTTTTACTCGTTTTACTCGTTTTACTCGTTTTACTCGTTTTACTCGTTTTACTCGTTTTACTCGTTTTACTCGTTTTACTCGTTTTACTCGTTTTACTCGTTTTACTCGTTTTACTCGTTTTACTCGTTTTACTCGTTTTACTCGTTTTACTCGTTTTACTCGTATTACTCGTTTTACTCGTTTTACTCGTTTTACTCGTTTTACTCGTTTTACTCGTTTTACTCGTTTTACTAGTTTTACTAGTTTTACTAGTTTTACTAGTTTTACTAGTTTTACTCGTATTACTCGTTTTACTCGTTTTACTCGTTTTACTCGTTTTACTCGTTTTACTCGTTTTACTCGTTTTACTCGTTTTACTCGTTTTACTCGTTTTACTCGTTTTACTCGTTTTACTCGTTTTACTCGTTTTACTCGTTTTACTCGTTTTACTCGTTTTACTAGTTTTACTAGTTTTACTAGTTTTACTCGTTTTACTAGTTTTACTCGGTTTACTCGGTTTACTCGGTTTACTCGGTTTACTCGGTTTACTCGTTTTACTCGTTTTACTCGTTTTACTCGTTTTACTCGTTTTACTAGTTTTACTAGTTTTACTAGTTTTACTAGTTTTACTAGTTTTACTAGTTTTACTAGTTTTGCTCGTTTTACACGTTTTACTCGTTTTACTCGTTTTACTCGTTTTACTCGTTTTACTCGTTTTACTCGTTTTACTCGTTTTACTAGTTTTACTAGTTTTACTAGTTTTACTAGTTTTACTAGTTTTACTAGTTTTACTAGTTTTACTCGTTTTACTAGTTTTACTCGGTTTACTCGGTTTACTCGGTTTACTCGTTTTACTCGTTTTACTCGTTTTACTCGTTTTACTCGTTTTACTCGTTTTACTCGTTTTACTAGTTTTACTAGTTTTACTAGTTTTACTAGTTTTACTAGTTTTACTAGTTTTACTAGTTTTACTAGTTTTACTAGTTTTGCTCGTTTTACACGTTTTACTCGTTTTACTCGTTTTACTCGTTTTACTCGTTTTACTCGTTTTACTCGTTTTACTCGGTTTTCTCGTTTTACTCGTTTTACTCGTTTTACTCGTTTTTCTCGTTTTTCTCGTTTTTCTCGTTTTACTCGTTTTACTCGTTTTACTCGTTTTACTCGTTTTACTCGTTTTACTCGTTTTACTCGTTTTACTCGTTTTACTCGTTTTACTCGTTTTACTCGTTTTACTCGTTTTACTCGTTTTACTCGTTTTACTCGTTTTACTCGTTTTACTCGTTTTACTCGTATTACTCGTTTTACTCGTTTTACTCGTTTTACTCGTTTTACTCGTTTTACTCGTTTTACTCGTTTTACTCGTTTTACTCGTTTTACTCGTTTTACTCGTTTTACTCGTTTTACTCGTTTTACTCGTTTTACTAGTTTTACTAGTTTTACTAGTTTTACTCGTTTTACTAGTTTTACTCGGTTTACTCGGTTTACTCGGTTTACTCGGTTTACTCGGTTTACTCGGTTTACTCGTTTTACTCGTTTTACTCGTTTTACTCGTTTTACTCGTTTTACTAGTTTTACTAGTTTTACTAGTTTTACTAGTTTTACTAGTTTTACTAGTTTTGCTCGTTTTACACGTTTTACTCGTTTTACTCGTTTTACTCGTTTTACTCGTTTTACTCGTTTTACTCGTTTTACTCGTTTTACTCGGTTTTCTCGTTTTACTCGTTTTACTCGTTTTTCTCGTTTTTCTCGTTTTTCTCGTTTTTCTCGTTTTACTCGTTTTACTCGTTTTACTCGTTTTACTCGTTTTACTCGTTTTACTCGTTTTACTCGTTTTACTCGTTTTACTCGTTTTACTCGTTTTACTCGTTTTACTCGTTTTACTCGTTTTACTCGTTTTACTCGTTTTACTCGTTTTACTCGTATTACTCGTATTACTCGTTTTACTCGTTTTACTCGTTTTACTCGTTTTAATCGTTTTACTCGTTTTACTCGTTTTACTCGTTTTACTCGTTTTACTAGTTTTACTAGTTTTACTAGTTTTACTAGTTTTACTAGTTTTACTAGTTTTACTAGTTTTACTCGTATTACTCGTTTTACTCGTTTTACTCGTTTTACTCGTTTTACTCGTTTTACTCGTTTTACTCGTTTTACTCGTTTTACTCGTTTTACTCGTTTTACTCGTTTTACTCGTTTTACTCGTTTTACTCGGTTTACTCGGTTTACTCGGTTTACTCGTTTTACTCGTTTTACTCGTTTTACTCGTTTTACTCGTTTTACTCGTTTTACTCGTTTTACTAGTTTTACTAGTTTTACTAGTTTTACTAGTTTTACTAGTTTTACTAGTTTTACTAGTTTTACTAGTTTTGCTCGTTTTACACGTTTTACTCGTTTTACTCGTTTTACTCGTTTTACTCGTTTTACTCGTTTTACTCGTTTTACTCGGTTTTCTCGTTTTACTCGTTTTACTCGTTTTACTCGTTTTTCTCGTTTTTCTCGTTTTTCTCGTTTTTCTCGTTTTACTAGTTTTACTAGTTTTACTAGTTTTACTAGTTTTACTAGTTTTACTAGTTTTACTAGTTTTGCTCGTTTTACACGTTTTACTCGTTTTACTCGTTTTACTCGTTTTACTCGTTTTACTCGTTTTACTCGTTTTACTCGTTTTACTAGTTTTACTAGTTTTACTAGTTTTACTAGTTTTACTAGTTTTACTAGTTTTACTAGTTTTACTCGTTTTACTAGTTTTACTCGGTTTACTCGGTTTACTCGGTTTACTCGTTTTACTCGTTTTACTCGTTTTACTCGTTTTACTCGTTTTACTCGTTTTACTAGTTTTACTAGTTTTACTAGTTTTACTAGTTTTACTAGTTTTACTAGTTTTACTAGTTTTACTAGTTTTACTAGTTTTGCTCGTTTTACACGTTTTACTCGTTTTACTCGTTTTACTCGTTTTACTCGTTTTACTCGTTTTACTCGTTTTACTCGGTTTTCTCGTTTTACTCGTTTTACTCGTTTTACTCGTTTTTCTCGTTTTCTCGTTTTTCTCGTTTTACTCGTTTTACTCGTTTTACTCGTTTTACTCGTTTTACTCGTTTTACTCGTTTTACTCGTTTTACTCGTTTTACTCGTTTTACTCGTTTTACTCGTTTTACTCGTTTTACTCGTATTACTCGTTTTACTCGTTTTACTCGTTTTACTCGTTTTACTCGTTTTACTCGTTTTACTCGTTTTACTCGTTTTACTCGTTTTACTCGTTTTACTCGTTTTACTCGTTTTACTCGTTTTACTCGTTTTACTCGTTTTACTAGTTTTACTAGTTTTACTAGTTTTACTCGTTTTACTAGTTTTACTCGGTTTACTCGGTTTACTCGGTTTATTCGGTTTACTCGGTTTACTCGGTTTACTCGTTTTACTCGTTTTACTCGTTTTACTCGTTTTACTCGTTTTACTAGTTTTACTAGTTTTACTAGTTTTACTAGTTTTACTAGTTTTACTAGTTTTGCTCGTTTTACACGTTTTACTCGTTTTACTCGTTTTACTCGTTTTACTCGTTTTACTCGTTTTACTCGTTTTACTCGTTTTACTCGTTTTACTCGGTTTTCTCGTTTTACTCGTTTTACTCGTTTTTCTCGTTTTTCTCGTTTTTCTCGTTTTACTCGTTTTACTCGTTTTACTCGTTTTACTCGTTTTACTCGTTTTACTCGTTTTACTCGTTTTACTCGTTTTACTCGTTTTACTCGTTTTACTCGTTTTACTCGTTTTACTCGTTTTACTCGTTTTACTCGTTTTACTCGTTTTACTCGTTTTACTCGTTTTACTCGTATTACTCGTATTACTCGTTTTACTCGTTTTACTCGTTTTACTCGTTTTAATCGTTTTACTCGTTTTACTCGTTTTACTCGTTTTACTCGTTTTACTAGTTTTACTAGTTTTACTAGTTTTACTAGTTTTACTAGTTTTACTAGTTTTACTCGTATTACTCGTTTTACTCGTTTTACTCGTTTTACTCGTTTTACTCGTTTTACTCGTTTTACTCGTTTTACTCGTTTTACTCGTTTTACTCGTTTTACTCGTTTTACTCGTTTTACTCGTTTTACTCGTTTTACTCGTTTTACTCGTTTTACTCGTTTTACTCGTTTTACTCGTTTTACTCGTTTTACTAGTTTTACTAGTTTTACTAGTTTTACTAGTTTTACTAGTTTTACTAGTTTTACTAGTTTTACTAGTTTTACTAGTTTTACTAGTTTTACTAGTTTTACTCGTTTTACTCGTTTTACTCGTATTACTCGTTTTACTCGTTTTACTCGTTTTACTCGTTTTACTCGTTTTATTCGTTTTACTCGTTTTACTCGTTTTACTCGTTTTACTCGTTTTACTCGTTTTACTCGTTTTACTCGTTTTACTCGTTTTACTCGTTTTACTCGTTTTACTCGTTTTACTCGTTTTACTAGTTTTACTCGTTTTACTCGTTTTACTAGTTTTACTAGTTTTACTAGTTTTACTAGTTTTACTAGTTTTACTCGTTTTACTAGTTTTACTCGGTTTACTCGGTTTACTCGGTTTACTCGTTTTACTCGTTTTACTCGTTTTACTCGTTTTACTCGTTTTACTCGTTTTACTCGTTTTACTCGTTTTACTAGTTTTACTAGTTTTACTAGTTTTACTAGTTTTACTAGTTTTACTAGTTTTACTAGTTTTACTAGTTTTACTAGTTTTACTAGTTTTACTCGTTTTACTCGTTTTACTCGTTTTACTCGTTTTACTCGTTTTACTCGTTTTACTCGTTTTACTCGTTTTACTCGTTTTTACTCGTTTTACTCGTTTTACTCGTTTTCTCGTTTTTCTCGTTTTTCTCGTTTTTCTCGTTTTACTAGTTTTACTAGTTTTACTAGTTTTACTAGTTTTACTAGTTTTACTAGTTTTACTAGTTTTGCTCGTTTTACACGTTTTACTCGTTTTACTCGTTTTACTCGTTTTACTCGTTTTACTCGTTTTACTCGTTTTACTCGTTTCACTAGTTTTACTAGTTTTACTAGTTTTACTAGTTTTACTAGTTTTACTAGTTTTACTAGTTTTACTCGTTTTACTAGTTTTACTCGGTTTACTCGGTTTACTCGGTTTACTCGTTTTACTCGTTTTACTCGTTTTACTCGTTTTACTCGTTTTACTCGTTTTACTCGTTTTACTAGTTTTACTAGTTTTACTAGTTTTACTAGTTTTACTAGTTTTACTAGTTTTACTAGTTTTACTAGTTTTACTAGTTTTACTAGTTTTACTAGTTTTGCTCGTTTTACACGTTTTACTCGTTTTACTCGTTTTACTCGTTTTACTCGTTTTACTCGTTTTACTCGTTTTACTCGTTTTACTCGGTTTTCTCGTTTTACTCGTTTTACTCGTTTTACTCGTTTTTCTCGTTTTTCTCGTTTTCTCGTTTTACTCGTTTTACTCGTTTTACTCGTTTTACTCGTTTTACTCGTTTTACTCGTTTTACTCGTTTTACTCGTTTTACTCGTTTTACTCGTTTTACTCGTTTTACTCGTTTTACTCGTTTTACTCGTTTTACTCGTTTTACTCGTTTTACTCGTTTTACTCGTTTTACTCGTTTTACTCGTATTACTCGTTTTACTCGTTTTACTCGTTTTACTCGTTTTACTCGTTTTACTCGTTTTACTCGTTTTACTCGTTTTACTCGTTTTACTCGTTTTACTCGTTTTACTCGTTTTACTCGTTTTACTAGTTTTACTAGTTTTACTAGTTTTACTCGTTTTACTAGTTTTACTCGGTTTACTCGGTTTACTCGGTTTACTCGGTTTACTCGGTTTACTCGGTTTACTCGTTTTACTCGTTTTACTCGTTTTACTCGTTTTACTCGTTTTACTAGTTTTACTAGTTTTACTAGTTTTACTAGTTTTACTAGTTTTACTAGTTTTGCTCGTTTTACACGTTTTACTCGTTTTACTCGTTTTACTCGTTTTACTCGTTTTACTCGTTTTACTCGTTTTACTCGTTTTACTCGTTTTACTCGGTTTTCTCGTTTTACTCGTTTTACTCGTTTTTCTCGTTTTACTCGTTTTTCTCGTTTTTCTCGTTTTTCTCGTTTTTCTCGTTTTACTCGTTTTACTCGTTTTACTCGTTTTACTCGTTTCACTCGTTTTACTCGTTTTACTCGTTTTACTCGTTTTACTCGTTTTACTCGTTTTACTCGTTTTACTCGTTTTACTCGTTTTACTCGTTTTACTCGTATTACTCGTATTACTCGTTTTACTCGTTTTACTCGTTTTACTCGTTTTAATCGTTTTACTCGTTTTACTCGTTTTACTCGTTTTACTCGTTTTACTAGTTTTACTAGTTTTACTAGTTTTACTAGTTTTACTAGTTTTACTCGTATTACTCGTTTTACTCGTTTTACTCGTTTTACTCGTTTTACTCGTTTTACTCGTTTTACTCGTTTTACTCGTTTTACTCGTTTTACTCGTTTTACTCGTTTTACTCGTTTACTCGTTTTACTCGTTTTACTCGTTTTACTCGTTTTACTCGTTTTACTCGTTTTACTCGTTTTACTCGGTTTACTCGTTTTACTCGTTTTACTCGTTTTACTCGTTTTACTCGTTTTACTCGTTTTACTAGTTTTACTAGTTTTACTAGTTTTACTAGTTTTACTAGTTTTACTAGTTTTACTAGTTTTACTAGTTTTACTAGTTTTACTCGTTTTACTCGTTTTACTCGTATTACTCGTTTTACTCGTTTTACTCGTTTTACTCGTTTTACTCGTTTTACTCGTTTTACTCGTTTTACTCGTTTTACTCGTTTTACTCGTTTTACTCGTTTTACTCGTTTTACTAGTTTTACTAGTTTTACTAGTTTTACTAGTTTTACTCGTTTTACTAGTTTTACTCGGTTTACTCGGTTTACTCGGTTTACTCGGTTTACTCGGTTTACTCGGTTTACTCGTTTTACTCGTTTTACTAGTTTTACTAGTTTTACTAGTTTTACTAGTTTTACTAGTTTTACTAGTTTTGCTCGTTTTACACGTTTTACTCGTTTTACTCGTTTTACTCGTTTTACTCGTTTTACTCGTTTTACTCGTTTTACTCGTTTTACTCGTTTTACTCGGTTTTCTCGTTTTACTCGTTTTACTCGTTTTACTCGTTTTTCTCGTTTTTCTCGTTTTTCTCGTTTTACTCGTTTTACTCGTTTTACTCGTTTTACTCGTTTTACTCGTTTTACTCGTTTTACTC